>NW_008239283.1:8303719-8314807 GCF_000691975.1 Corvus brachyrhynchos | reverse complement strand
TTTCTGTGAGCCAGTGTGGTGTCGAGGAGGTTGCCACTTAGTTTGTCACTTGGAGGCAGGGTAATAGAGATCCCCAGAGTGCTGGGGCTTGGGAGGTGTAGGACTGGGAATGCCATGTGCCTGCCTTTCCTGCACAGCTGGGCTCACTTGTGCCAAGTGCCGTGCTGGAGTGGGGCTGTGTGACCCCCTGCATGTGGCACTGTAGATAAGGTCCTCGTTCGGGAGAGCTCAGTCAGTTCCGGCAGCCAGATCGACACCTCCTTCTAGAGATGAAGGGGCAGCTTGAGAGCTGCTCACGGCATTGAAGTGGTCACTGTTTGCTGCTGTGTGCTGGGATAGCATATGTGGCTCTGTACACAGTTAAACATGAAGCTGTTTCAATTGTGAATAAAAGACCCAGCAGTGATGTGACAAAAATATGTTTTATTTTAGCCTTTACATGTTTTAATTAGGAAGTCCTTGCTGAGGCATTTGACATTGAATGAGTGGTGGTGTGAGAGACAAGAAAATACTGAATTAATTGTGCCTGGTGAGATACATGGTATTTGGGGGATGGAGCACAACGTTGCAGGTTGTTAAATCTTCAGTGTTCCAGAGAGATGCATCAGGCACCTTGGGAGCAAATGTTCTGGGACTCGTGTCTGGGGAGGTGCCACGTTAATAAGGAGCTGAGAGTCACAGCTTCTGTTCCTGGCTTTGCTAATGAGTCACTTCTTGTTACTTTGTGCAGTTACAAAAGGTGTATCTGTTTTCCAGGCAACTGGGTAAATATTGCCTGATTCATTAGTCAATGTGTAAAGAGTTTGGAGGACTTTGAAAGAAAAAATGCTGCAGCAGCACAAATGGGTGCTCTTTAGGGCGTTCAGATGCAATTTGAATGGGCACGTAAGAAAGCAGAAGGTTGGGCTATTTATTGAATTATTTTTTTAGTTGTAGGCTGATAGAAATTTGGAAAATTGAAGGGCATCATACGGAGTTGAAAGCTTAGGATGTCTGCAAAAAACCACTAAAGGATGTGGTATTTTCTGTCTCAGAAGCTGGCTGCTGCCAACTCTGACATCAGGTTGGGGTTTGTGCTGCAGAGCCTCAGTCCCCCCAGTCTCCCAAAACCTCAGTTTTTTAAGGCCTGGTAAACAGGGGATAAGCATTGATGTGGTCAAGTGAAAGAGGAGTTTTGTGAAAAACAGAAACTCCTGTCAAATCCTTGTGGTGGCAAGTAAAAGGTACAAAGTCTTGTGCCTGGGAACATGGTAAGGTGGAATGAGTGACGGACAAAATTCTTGCTGCTTGTCTTTAAAGCAGACAAGGCTCTAGTCCCAGTTCGTGATGTCCCGAGGTGAGGTTTTGAGGAATAGTCATTACAAAGTTATTCTCTAGCCTTCTTAAGTGAGTTTTGTGGTAGACCACAGTGTAGCCAAGGACTGATGTTACTTGGAAGAGTGTAACTAGTTTGGGTGAAGTGGAAAGAAAGTAAAATGGCTTTGTTGAAGAGAAGAAAATGTGTTTGGCAGGTTATAAAGTGCATTGTGGCCAGGTACAGCTTTGAAGAGGTTGAAAGTAGCTCTCTCCATCATGAATATGATTTAGGGAACACTCCTGGGTTCTCCAGTTACTGAATTGTCTCGAGTTTTTGTTGACTATAACTCCTGCCCAATTGTGGATTGGTATTTTTAAAAAAATACCCATTTCTTTGGCTCTGGGTAATTATTCTCTGCTCAAACTTGCATGGTTCCCTTTACTGTAGGTCCCAAACATAAACAAAGCTGTGTGATTTCCATCTGCTGTCATAGCGCGTGTGCTTGGCTTTAGCACATCAGACTGCTAGGAAGAGGAAATGCCATCTGGTTAAAATGTCTGACTAATTTTTGTTTAGTTTTAATCCCACTTTTTCTGCTTTTGTGTGTCATTCTTTTAGTCCCTTTTGTGTGTCATGTGCATCATTCTTGTAAGTCCCCATCCCCAATAATTACTTGTTATTGTAGCAGTCTCATGACACTTAGCATAAAGGTGAGACCATTATTTGGCTGGCAAAGCAGTCCTTTCAAACCTACACAGCTAAACGTGCTGCTTCATGAGAGAGCCAAATCTAATGAGTATTTGTCTTTTCTGGGATTTTCCCTAATATCCCTGTTTTTCTGTATTTTAGATGAGGTCTCCTCAAATTTCTAATTTCCTGATGCTTTGATACAGAATGGCTTTACCTCTCCACACAGTTGTAAATGAATGTGTTTAATGCCTTGACATAGCAGGGAGAAATTTCAGAAATAAGGCTCATGGTACAGATGGTGTTAAGAGTAATTTTGCTCTCTAGTTTTTTACCTTCATCCTATAAAGCCACTCAGAAGTAGGATTTATTCAAGAGAATAAGTCTACTCATCTTTTTTACTTTCAGCTGAATTTTAAAGCTGATAAAAAGCTTCGAAATTGCAAATAACCAGATCTAATAGAGAGAGAAAAAAGAAAGGAGGCTCTTGCCCTGGTGAAGCCTTTTCCATCCAAGCAGATTTGTGGTGTCTGGGATTTCTGCATTTTTCTACAGTAGCCTTGAAGGTGAAGGGCAGCTCAGGAGAGGATGGCTCATAGTGCCAGCCTGGGGGAGGTAGCAGGGGCTCTGTTTGCAGCTGGTGCAGGGGAGGTAAGGCAGGTGTCCCTCAGGAACACTTTGCAAGTGAGTTATACTGCCAGTGTGGTCCTTGTGTGAGTGCCATTTATAAGGGCAAACTGCATTTACAGCATAGATTTTCGATGCCTTCCTTCTGTCTCTGTCATAACCTGTCTGTGTGGTTAATGCTCATTCACATTAAAACCCTTTTATTTTGCTGTAACTGTTATACCACTCTGAAAAAAATCCTTTTTTAAGTAAGCTCTCAGTTCCTAACATAAACCCATTCAGTTTGGTGTATTGCATTAATTCAGAATTGCAGAGCAATTAACTAAGTCCAGAACAATGGTTGGGTGTATGAGCCTGAGCTCGGCTGTTTCATCCTAAACTTGAATATTCCGTGGGTTTTGCTTAGAGTTACTCATTAACCAAATCTTCAATGTTCCTGCTTTTCAGACCAAAATGAAGAGTAAGTGAGCTCAGATTTAATGTAAAGGAAGTCACCTCTGTTTTCCTGCACCCAGTACTTAATTTAAAACATCCTCTAGCATCCATCCTCTCCAAGCCCGTGGTGCAACTAAAGGTCATAAATGGGTGTACAGAGGGCTGCAGCATCTGTGTGCCCATGGGTGATGTGTTCAAAACCTGTATTTTGGGGTTCTTAGATTCGTGTGAACTCAAAGACAGAGTAGTAGTCATCTTGTATCCTAGGTTTGGGACCGTGTTCCCCTCTGCCATGTTGTGGGATGAGGGAAGCTGCTGCTTTGCAAAGAATTTTAGTGTTTGGTGGTTTTAGAAGTTCCTGCAAAGCCTTTGGTAGCTCTTGTGAGTGTTTACCTTATTTCTGTGCAGGTATGTGGGCTGCCAAGTGCCTCTTGCTAATTTATATTTCCATGGAAAGTACTGATCATTATAACTTCGTGACTTTCTGCAGGGGCTGGAGCTTATAATTTTTTTCCTTAATTGTTTTAGCTTGACGATATGATGATACGTGTTACCTTTTTGCCTTGGTTTTCTTTCTGCTTTTTGGCTTGCTCTTACTTGCAGTAAGAATTAATCTCATGGGTTTTAATTTTTGGAAAATACTTCTTTTTAATCTTATTTCTCTAGATCTCTGGCCTCTCTAATTGACTAATGGGCACAGGGAGTCGTTTGTATTGGGTGGCAAGTGGTGCTGGGTCTCCACAGCACATGGATTATTCTGTTTGCATTCCTGGCACGTTCCAGGGGAGTGTTTGGAGCAGAAGGCTGCAATCAACTGCAAGGTGATTGCAATCCCCCCTTGAAGTGGGGATTTTTGGTGCATGCTATGGGATAAAGTCAGGCCCTAAATTCACATGAGACTCTGTGCTGTTCATCTGCTAATCCCTATCTTTAATTCTTTCCAGCAGTATGTTTTCTGGTTTTGGCTTTCATGCTCCCCCATCCCTTAGAAGATTCAAGCTTTTCATCTGCCGCACTGTTTGAGCGGCTCATTTTTTCTCATCTGCCGCACTGTTTGAGCGGTTCATTTGTTCTGTGCTGTGGAAACCTGTTGCTATTGTTACTTCTTTTAGAAGATAATTTCCATTAGGAACCCAGAATGGGTGCAAAATGTTGCTTTGTTTTCCAAGACAAATCTTGTATTTAAGCTTCCTGTGCTCATTACTTCTGCATCCATTTCTCCTGGGTCCTGTTCCTACTTTGGTGCCTGCATGGCCTTAAACCCCACTCAGGAGCAGAGTATCAAAGTGCCTTTTGCACTGATGGCTGTATATGGGTTTTCTGTTCGAGTAGGTGTAAGTCATTACCATCCAGCTCTTTGGAGAAGTGCATGCCAGCCTGATGGTTTGAGAAGTGATTTTGTTCCTAGAAATTTTTTTTGTTTCTGATTTCAGATCTGTCTCGAGTGAGTGATACAGGAAGGTGTGGGATCATTATAGAGTATGAGGAGCATTACAAATGTGACGTACTGTTAGCAGCAGTAGTTGTGACAGCTGCTGGCCCAGGATGTGAGGGAGAAGTGAGGATGATAGGGGGGCAGGCAATGCCTGCAGTCTGAGGACAGTTTTGATAGAATCAATCTGTTTTTGTTTGGTCAGCAAGGTACACAAACTGCTGTATTGTAAATGGATCACGCAGTCTTTGTTGGAGGGTGGAATCAATGACTACAAGGAACATAAGTCAAAATCCCATATTGTCCCCGACAATGGCTAATGAATTTCATTTTTTTATTTCAAAACCTTGTAGGAGCACATCTGACTACAACTGGCTGTAAATGACTTCCTTCTTCAGATTATGTGCAAATGTGTTTCATACTTTTAGGAGGGTTGAGGAAATTTTTGCTGCTAACACTTCTTTTGCTGCTTTTTTGGGGTCACAAGCTCAATTAGTTGTTTGGCAGGGTCTCAACTCCATGCTTTCTCAGGATGTTCATCAGTCTATTGTCTGGAGAGGGTATTCTGTGGAAGGTAGCCAGAGGGTATTGCAGAGGCTATGCATTGGGCTGGGAAACCCTGCTTGATAATTCACTTTTGATAGTTGGGCTGAAATTGCAGTCGAACTTCCCTGAAGTTATAACTGGAGTTCTCTGTGATGGTTTTCACTATAACATAAAAGAATGAAGCACCTGAACAACAGAGACAAGAATGAGAGAGCTTGCTGGTAGCAAGATGACAGCTTTGACTGGTATACCTTCCGAAGCTTTTCCAGTGTTGGGAGGCTTGCTTTATAGGCAGTCCTGCTTCTGCTTTGCCATATTCCCTTGCTCTTGGAGCCTGCTCTTTCTCCTTCCCTGCTCATTTTTGTCTCTTCCAGCTGTTGGGACAGTGACAGTGTTTTTGTACAGTCACTGATACAACAGAACTGCCATTGCATTAGTCTACAGGCACAGCTGTGATATAAGGGACTACTGAAGCATAATTTACATGGATTGTTGAGCCCTGTTTCAGATGGAGAGATGTACAGATAAAAGAGAAAATCTGTTCAGAAATTGTGAGCTCTGTGGTTTGCATGTGGTTACGTCATACGCTGATAGAGGAATGAGATAGTTTTTGTGCAGGCGGATTTACTGACCTGGTTACTTAAATCAGTTCTGTCAGCGTTTTTATTAATTACTTCTCTTGTGCCTGGAAACCCTGTAGGTATGGGTGAAAAAGAAAGCTGGGTGCAGTCTGCATTGCAAAGTGTTAGGGGATGCCAGGGCAGTGGTGTGGAAGTGATGTGGCCATACAGCACGTGCACACGCTGCTGTTACATTGGCAGCTGGAGATGTGAACCTTTTTGGATGGCATTTTTGTCATTGCCGAAGAGGGTTTTGACAGTCATTGTAGATCCTTCCTCCCCAGTGATGTGGTTGTGGGGCTGTATTCCCTTCTTCATGAAAGGCCAGTGGGCAACATTACATAATAATGGAAATAATTAGGAAGCTGCAAAAGATGTTATTTGTGCTCATAAAAGAGAATGGTGCTGAGGATGTTTGATCTTATTATGGTCCTTTGGGACCTGACTGGACAATATTTGAATTTGCCTCAAGGAGGCCATTTTGCACTTCCACTTCCATGAGCCATTTCTTACTTGAGATCCATCCAGCTTGGACTTGTTTTAGATTTAGAAACCATGTGGACTTAACTGCAGCAAAACTCCTGGGTCTTATTTTGTGTTCCTCCCATCTGGCTTTATCCTCTGTTCTTTCTCCAAATTACCTTGACGCATTGCTGCAAAAGCCTTTTTCTCTTGTGCTCCTCCTGCCACTGGGGACTGCCATCAGTATCTCTCATTGCTTCTCCATTCTTACGACCACCAGTGTCCAGACCTGTGGGCAGTCCTGGACAGGCAGAGCATCTTGTGCCACTCCTAAGGAACAGCTGTGACTCGTCCCCTTCAGGAGCTGGCTGCACTGGTGGTGAGCCAAAGGAGGCCAGATCTCCTTCACGAGTCCCTCGCTGCCCTCCTGCCCTGGTAACAGCTGGCTGCCTGTGCTAAGGGATTATTCATGCATGCTAACACTGACAAGGGACCCCAGAGGTTTACAGGGAGTGCTCCCTTTGGGCTTCCTGCCAGCTCCATCATGACCCCCAATGACAGAAGTATGTCCCGGTAGAGGAGATGAGGATGTGAGTGGAAAGGGATGAAGCGTGCACGCAATCTTTGCAACGCATGCTACCTTTGTTGTTGTTTGGGCTTCTTGCTTAGGTCAGCCTGGATTGTTCATTTTATTCTTCTTTTTACCAAGCTGTCATATGTCTTCACTTCTTCAGCAAAGGCACATTTTGGAGCCCTGGTTTGATTTTGTGGAAGGGGAAGGATGGAGAACATGCCTGTGGGAGTGGAGGGAAGCCGTGCTGTTGTGCCACTTAAGGTTTGACCTTATTACCACATAGACAGCTGCTGGTTAGGTCCTTGTGGTATTGAAAATAGGTTGATGTTTTGGATGATTTTCCAGGGAGATAATGCTGGATGATTGTAGGACTGTCTGCAGGAGTTCCTTCAGCAGTAGCACAGCAGGGTTCAAATTGCTCTGGACAGAAATGGCAGGAGGCAGCCGAGGATGGCTGCTGGGGACACATTACTGACCTCATCCTCAAGGCAGTATTTCCTGAGCCTAGTGCCTTGTCTTGAGTGGCTTGGCCTGGGTTGGTAGAGTGCTGATTTTTGGGGATAGTTTCTGGCTTTTTAGGTTTGGGGTTTTTTTTGGTTTGTGGGGTTTTTTATTTTCTTTTCATTTTATTTCCTGTTTTGGGTGTCTTGTTTTTTTGGTTTTTTTTTTTATTTTTAGTCATTATAACAAACTCTTACACTGCCTCTTCAAGTGATATAATTAAATTGCAAGAACTGGAGTCCTAATTACCCTCTCCCATGTGAGAGTTGAGGAGCTCGTCTTCAGAGAGAGGCTGTTGGCTGAGATTCAAAAGAGACAAAACTCAGAGCAGGCTGCATCTGTGTTGATATTTACTCTTATTAAGAATAATGGTCATTACCAAGTGATATCAGAGTGTGTTGCTCTTTGCAGGTTATTTTTGTCTGTCTGTAAGTAAAGGCAGAAGGAAAAGCATCTCTGCCATTTCTGCACGTCTCCTTTTCTGCTTTTTCCAAATAATTGTTAGTATAGCATCTGAGCTGGTGGGTCTGGCATGTGCAAAAATCTGCACTGATGCATGAAAAAATTACTGATACATATTTAGCATTTCCTATTCTTGGAATTTGCTCCTCTTCTATCCCGTGCATCAGTGCAGATAGCTTGCATAAACAGGCTTAACTCTCAATGCAGTGGTGCAGAGAATTTGCCCACTAAATGGTAAGAGACATACTGGAGCAAACTGCTGCTTTCTTTCCTGTGATAATGGCTGTGCATTCAGGCAGCTGTGTGAATCTCTGCAAATGGAGAAATCTTGAAAGCAGGGCACACTTAGGTCCTATGTAGCTATTCTTAATCTTCTTTTTTCTTTTTTTTTAAACAGAAATTCATGCAAACAGGAAATGAATTGCTAGGAGTTGAAATGGTAGGACTTTTGAGGCTAGCTGCTTACTCACAGGTATAGCTCAGTAATAATTCTTTGTAGCTTTTTTTCAGCTATAAACCTTGCAGAACGTTAGTATCCATTCAGATCTCTAAATGACACATAAGGGAAAATTATGGTTTAGACCATAACCTAAAGTTGCACCAAATAGGTGGTAGAACAGGCAACAGGATTCTTTTGATACCCATTGTAATCGTCTGCTTATGCCAGAGCAATTGTCTGCACATCTTGGTGTTTCACAGACCCTGTTGCTGAGGTTTCAGCATTACACTTGTTCACATCAACCACCTAACATTTGTCTTGGCAAAGCTGGGATAGCCACAGATACACGTGTACACTGGAAATGTTTGGGAGTGTCTGGAGGAGCGTTTACGAATGTTGACTGTTGTGTGGGCTGACTGTAGCTAAGTGCCTGGCACTCAACTGCAGCAGGGCCACAAGAGTTTCTCTGTGCCTCTGAATCTGTCTGGGATAAGACAAGAGAATGATCTGATACTGGTGTCTTCTCTGAAGATTCCTTGACGTTCAAGTCATTTAGGTTTAGCCCATGGGACCATTGGAGAACTGCAGGAGAGAGAAGACAGGATGTTTCTGACCCCTGGGTTTGATGTTGCTGCAGGCTTTTCGTATGAACTCCACGTGGCAAACATGGTTTTTTAGCATAACTCCAAATCCAGGGCATTTGTTCCGTGATCTAGTTTTGTTACAAGGAGACATGTCCATGGTATTCAGTTCTCAAACTCAGATCTCCAGCCTTCCAGAAAAGCAAAGAGAGTGTTTATGGGCTACAGTGATCTGAAAATGCAAAACTGACATGAATTCAGTAAGACTCTTTGGATAAATATGCTTCTGTTCAATTGAGATTATTACAAGTGCTCCTTCCTGGTGTGGTAGTTGTGTGCTTTGTTAGTTCCTTAAAATGCTCATTTCCATCTTCAGCATAATATTCTGATTTTGCTGCATGTGTCCATGGCACATTGCTCCTTATTTCCATGTACCAGAAGCATTTGGGAAGTTTCTGCTGAGGTGCACTCTCACTTCCAGCTCACTGTGAACTTGGTGTTTGTTGTTCTTCACATTTGTAGAAAGACAGCTGGAGAACATCGAGAGAATTAGCACCAGTGCTGGCAGCAGCACTTAAGTTGGTGGGGCTCTTGCAAGTCTTGCATCTTGTTGTCCCTAATCAGTTTAAACTTGATGGGTTTTCGGTGTTTTCATTTTCTAAATTGATTTATCTGCGTAAAAGGTACAAGTTGTCCTCTGCTGGGAACAAGTTTCCAAGCTGTTTAATCTTGCTGTTTGTCAATGCAGAGAACAGCCTTGTCAATGTGAATCATCATCTTTTCTGTTTTGCTCATCTCCCCAGATCTTTCACCAGCTTCTTATTCACTTCAGCTTGAAGTCTCCTTATGGCTTCACTCCTACCCTGTTCAGGAGAGCAGTTAGGCCGTGAAGACCCTTTACCTGCCCACTGAAACAAATGTATTTGCAGTTCTGTCCCATGACCCTTCTCTCTTCTTCAAGTCAGCCTAATCTGGTGCTGGAAGTGGTGCAGTCTTATTGAGTTTGAAGACCACCTCCAGCAGGTCTGTCTGCTGATACCTCCCTCCATCTTTAGGAGCTGTTTTTACCTCTGCTTGCCAGGTGTGGCTCCAGGACACATCTTTCATACCTAGAATGAATGGGGTTGCTGGGCTTGGGGCTCCAGAATTTCAATTGGTTTTTATTTTCTGCAGGACCTTTTTAAGGCTAAATGCTTGTGATTTGGACTTGGACATACCATGAACATGGGGTTTTTTGGCTTTTTATTATCTTCTGCCAAATGTAAAAGCTGCTCTTTCTCTTTGAATCTTTTCACAGTGTTCTTTGACCACCACCCTAACAGTAGCATGGTCTTAATGAAAACTTGTCTTCCTAAATTTTATGTTAATCTCACGGGCAGAAGATCTGCTGAGGTCCTTGGACATGCTGGAATGAGCTGCTTCTCCACTGGTTAGGGCTTGGCTTTGGAATGTAAATTTAACACAGTTCACTGTGTCCTGACCAAGCAAACAGAGGAATTAAATTGTCTAATGGAGCTTTTCACAATGCTTGTCCCACAAACTTAGCTAAACAGCTTCCAAATTGCTGTTAGTTGGAATTGATTGCTGATGAGGAAGCACAGCAATGAGTTCTCAGAACTGAATGCATTTGATTTTCTTTTTTGGTAACCTTTCTTCCAATATGTGTTTTTTGCAGTGATACTGAAAGCCGAAAATTATGCAAGAAGATGAAGGTAGATCCTAATTCAAAGGAGAAGGGAGTGGATTTACTCCATTATAAGTGAGTGCTGGGCTGGGATTTGTAGTTCATAATTGTTGATGCCCCCATTAAGACTGTTCATTCTCCTTTCAGCCCCATGCTGCTGCAGCATTAAGATGACTTATTTTTTATCCTTTGACATATGAAATTAATTGCTGTTTCTTCATTTTGCAAGCATGTGTTGTGACAGAAGTTGAGTTAAATTTATTTCACTGTTGAATAGAGAACACTAAAAGCATAAGCGGGGCCAGGGAGAGATGTCCAATGGACTAAATCTGCCCAGTGCACAGGGCTGATGCCTGAGATTTGAGCTCTCTTGCTTTCTGTCACTTGCCTGCTGGAATGTGCCTTGGACAAGTTGCTTCATCTCTCTGTGCTTTTCTGACTTGAGGTAGTCCTTCATAATGTGAGTAGAGAAAGGCAAGTGTCGTGAGACAGCAAGAGATTTTTCTTCCTGAAAATAATAGGAGTGGGAGTACTGTTAGGTACACCAAGCAGCTGTATCTCCATCTCCTAAGATAATGCCTTAGTAAATATTCTTGTTAAAGTGTCAGGGAGGAAATTGTTTACTAGGAAACTGTTTTCTTTACACTGGTTTGCACCCTCCCTTTTTCCTTCCTCTTGTTCCTCCCCACCCCACCCCCCTTAAATAACTGTACTGTAAATTCTACTTAGTTCTGTGGCTTC
>NW_008239283.1:8272023-8303316 GCF_000691975.1 Corvus brachyrhynchos | reverse complement strand
AGCAGGATAATGATGTTCTGGTTAGTGAGAAGTCAGGAAGAGCAGCTGTATGAATTGCAGTAATGTTACTGTAAGTTAACACTATTCCCCACTCCTTGTTTAACAGGGACGGTGCATTTCATACTGCGTATAACAGAGCGGTCACATTGAAGGTAAATTTAAATATTCCATTATTATTCTTTTGGTTTTGCTAGATGTGGGTGAGACATTTGTGGATTAAAAACTGGTTTTGGTATTTTTTCATGCTAAAGGCATCAAAGGGAGGGGATTAATCTTCATAAACAGCTGTCAGAAGGGCCTAAAGGTTTTTGTGTGCATACATGTCTGTCAACCATAGATCCAGGAAAATTGTTTATTATTTAAAAGATTGACCCCTTGTTGAACTGGAAGGTAAACTGTAAGTTAACTTGCACACTGGTAACAAATAAGGATTTTCTTGTTTTAATTGCAAGGTGCTCTTTGTGTTAGTATAACTAAAAGTATTAGCTGATACTGCATTTTGATAAGGGGTTCTCTGAGCTTCTTAGATTTTGTGTTTATAAACTTTAAAGAGAGCTGAGTGGCCTTATCTTTTATCAGATTGTGGAACCACAGCTCCTATGAAAGTGCTCTGAGTGCATCAGGTATAAAATGACCTTTCTTCTTTTCTGGTGAATCTTGACATAAAGCAACAGAAGGCAACATTCTGTGGGCAAGGGAAGTGAGAAGGGGTGAGGCATAATATGAATGTGTAGATCCAGATGATTGTGGAAACAGTGAACTAAGAGCACAGTGAGCAGGCCAAAAGTGTGCAACTTCCCTTTGCAAAGCCCTGGTGAAGCACTGGAAGTTTCCTGATGTGAGGGGCCCGGCAATGACTTGGCTTCCAGAAATCACTTCTGTCCAGCTCTGATGTCCAGTTCCTGTTTCTTTTCCTCCTCCAGCAAACCCGGGTTCTGCACAGTCATTGGTCTTTTGAAGACTTGATGACATCACCCCAGTAATTCCATGTACTTCCCCTTTCTGGCTTGTTCAGGGGATTGCTGTGGAATGGAGGAAAGCCTGTGTGAGATGTGTGAACCTGAGTCTGCCAGAGTGGCTGTTCCTAAGTGCTCTTGCTCTGGACTTTGCTTTTACAGCCAGAGTTGGAGAGTATGTGATGGGGGACTGTCTTGGAAGTGTGCCCTGACTTGAATTCATTCAGTGTTCGCTTGAGGCTGTCATGCAGGATTTGTCTGAGGTGGGGAGAGTAGGGCCGTGTATCTTCCCATCTCCTGCAGTAGAAATCTTGCCTGGCATTAGGAAGGACAATGTTAAATATCCAGCCCAGTCAGCAACTGCCTAAACCAGCTTCTGTACTTAATGAGGAAATGCAGCTGGTGATTGTATTTTTCCTTCTTGGTGAGTGATGGGTTAAGGGAGACCTGGTAGCTGCCTAAATTTGGGTGATTTGAACAATACATGATGTGTCTCTCCTGCCCTCCATAAAATGCTGCAACCAGGAGTTAGTGCTGTGACTCTTCCTTACAGATCAGATCAAGTGGGAAGCACCTGCAGTGCTCCAGGGAGCATTGGGCTGAGAGGCAATCATAGCACAACAGGAACCAGATCCTTTATTCCTTCAGCTGTTTTGTGATGAGCGTTTTGCCCTTCCCTTTTGCCCTGCCTGCTGGGAAGCAGCAAGCAGCGTCCCGTGGACAGGGATGTGGGATTCCATTGGGGGTGGAAGAGGGATTTTGAAGCTCCCTCACTCTAGGTGCTGGAGTCTTTCTCAATTTAACTGCCCCTGTGAAACCAGCCACTAATGATTTACAGGTTGGGCAGTGGATCAGATCTGGGCAGTGGTCAAATAATTCAGCTGAGTGTTTGTTTGTTCTGCTGCTCACAGCTGCCTGGATATTTTCTGTATTTTTCCCTCTATTCCACTTCTCCCTGTTTTCTTCTGTTGAGCCAGTGACCTTTGTTTCTCTCTCTCAGCTGTGTTTGTCAGGAGTCTCCCAGTACATACAGAGAGCAGCAGAGCAACACAATTCCATAGGGTATCATACTCATTTTATGGACAGGTGGACACACTGAAGAACAGGGAGATTAAAGGACTTGTTTCACATCATTCAGCAAACTTGTGGCAATAAAACTTGGATCTTCTTTCCAGACATCCAGTAGACATATTAATATATGTATGACATTTTGGAGAAAGATGGACACAGCTCTGAAGAACTGTAAAAGGATTCTTCTGGAGTAATCAGCAATTTCATAGCTGTGGCTGATCCAGCTGATAGTGTACTCGGGTTTTTAGAAAAGCTTTTCATTTCTTAAAGTAACTAAATCCTTATGTAATTAGCAGAGATGCCCTTGTGGTTTCACTGTTAGAAAAATGAGGAATAGAGGATAGCTCAGTGTTCACAGTGGGGGGAAGTTACTTGGCAGTCAGAACCTCCTGCTGCTGAGACTTTTGTTAAGATCTGAGCTGTTTGGGGTATCTAGGAAAAGGAGATGAAATGCAAGAGAACAAAATTCAGTGATGCAAAATCATTAGGAATAGTTTAAAAAAAATTTCCAATTCTTTGCAGAAGGGCTTAGGATCTCACAATACTAAAAAGGACAGCTGGAGGAGATTCCAGTAGATATTTCTGTAACTGTGAGTAGCTTAAAAAAGGGAGGGATTACTTCATTTTTCTCCAAATTTGAGGGCAAACAGTGGCATTTTGGGATGGCTGATTTGAAACAAATAACTGCAATGTTAAAAAAAGAAGTTTTGGAACTTGCAGCTACATATTGTGAAAGCGAAGAATTTAGGAGTCTGGAAAACAGTTTTCGATAGTTATTAGAGATAGATCCATGGACAGTTAAAAAGCACAGAGGTCCATATACAGCAGCTTGTGCAGAGTCCGTAAACTTGATTTCTTTTTGCCAGAAATGGAGAGCATGTGCCAGTGTATGCTATGTAAGAACTGTAAGTACTAGTCTGTCTTCTCCCCAAGTAACTGTAGTCATCTGCTGTTGAAAACCTAAGCTTAGATCAGCCTTTCATCTTACCTGGAATGTCTGTTCGCATGTTGCTTTAGCCACATGATGTCTAATTCTCAGGAGAGCCAGGATGCCAGTATCCAGGCTGTATTTATTACATGAGGAAGCCTTTTCTGGAGTATAAAGTACCGGGAGAGTTTTACCCTTCTTCTCAAATGGAGAAAACTCACTGAAGTACGAATCTGCTTAGTACTAGCAAAGGGAATAGACTAACCCAGTAAATTGGTCCTGCTCTAAACCCCGAATCGTTTTCAAGTTGGCTGTTGTAAGGAGTGTATGTGTGAAATCGAGGAAGGTCTTGTTATTAGCATCCCTACTGCGTGATACTTCCAAGGAGTGAGAAGCACAAGGATGTGTTTCTGTATATTTTTTTTCAGGTTAAAACCTAGGTCCATGTATATGATTAGCAGCTCTCCTGTTGAAACTTGCTTGTTTTCAGCAGCATGTGCTGGATGAAGCATGTCCTGTATTGTGCTGAATCAAGGTGTAAGGTTCAAAGCTGGCACAGCTGGTTACAGCCCATCGTGGCTCTGTCCATGCTGTGGGGGTCAAAACAGGTCCTGACTGTACCACGGCAGGACTGGAGTGAAGCTGGTTCTACAACACCAGGGTTGCTGTGCCCTAGATCTTGCTGTGGCCTCTAACACAGCAGCTTGGGACCACTGCTTTTCTGTAATTAGAAAGTGCTGTGGTTTGTTTGGCTGTTGTTTAAAGTAAGAGAGGAAGTTCTCTTCACTGCATGAAGAATTGAGCGCAAGGCAACGTACTGCCTGCTCCTGCCAGAAGACATTACACATCTAATTTTTTTCTGTCTTGGCTGAGAGGGAGAGGCTGGACGAATTAAATCTCTTTAATCCTGCATCCTCTAACCACATCTGTTTCTACATGACTGAATTTGGCATGCAGGAATTCTTGAAACTAGCAGAGTCAATTACACTCATTAGCCATTCAAGATGTTGACCCCTCTCTCCTCGTCTCCAGTGTATAGTTGAGGTCTCTGCATGCTCAGGGTGAGCAGAACTTGATGCAGCTGTCCTAAAGGTAGAACATCTCCCCTGTTTTGTCCTCATCTTTCCTTTCCCCATGTATTATTAGTCTTAGGATGTCATTTGGGATGTTAATGCCTCTAAGTCTAGAGCTTTTTATACTGTAACTCCATTGTAAATTACTTGATTTTATATATATTTTTTCCTAGCTAGCTCCTTTCCCTGATAATGCCACTATAAAACGAATTTCTTCTGGAAGTGTTTGTCACCCTCACCCGTTAGGCCCTTCTTGCTGTGTACATTAAGTGTTTTGGTTGCTGTCTGGTGACTGATACATGCTGCCTCTTGTGATAAGACAAATCTTTTCAATATTAGCTGTGCAAGCAGACAGAAACATAAATGCAATAAATGGATCCTGCTGTAAGCTCTGAATCCTCCCGAGCCTTGCAGTACCAACTGAGAGGCAGGAAAATGGGCTAAACTCCCCTCTCTGTTGATAAGCTGCTGGGATATTGTACCACAGCAGCCCCACCAAAGGCAGAGAGGCAGCAAAAGTGTCTCTGAGACGGTTCCAGCAGTGGGACGTTATTAGGTGTGCTGGCAACCTGCTCCTAAGAAAGTGGAGTACACACCCAGGCTTTTAGATAGAACTGGTGTGTGTTAGGATAGCTCACTTAGTGCTGTGGCAGCTTCATCCACTCACTCACACTGAAGGAAGCTCCTCAGGGACCTCAGTATGTTACTGCTGTGGCAGAGATCCTATATGGGAATGAACACAGACCTACAATCAATGCCATAGAGAAAGCAGTGGGGCCGTTCTGAGTGGTGAATAAACATGCAATACCAGGTATTATGTTTCCTAGAGCACAGACATTTGAGGACAAAAGTGATCAAGCCTGTGTTTCCATGTACAGCTGGAAATGGGGCTTAGTGTGACTGCCAGAATCGATGGAGAGTCTCTCATTGATTTAGGAGGGCTGGAGTTCCTTCAGGCTCAGCTTGAAAACAGACCTATCAAAGTATATTTCCTTATGGTAAAGAGTATATCTGTAGTCTGCTGAAAGGCGTTTTTGGTTGTATGTCAGTCAGGTAAAGCAGTTACGAATTATGTGTGCACGTGTACTTGACTTGTTGGACATGGGAGCTGCAGAATCCTGGAGCTTTGTATTTCCCACTTCTTCTGTCACATTTGCTTCTTATTCTCACACTTGAAACTGCATTCAGTGGATGTTTTAGGTAGGTGGGTCACACAGGGAACTGTTGGTGGATTGTTCTTCCTTTGACCAAATGAGCAGTTTGATCTGTAAGCGTGTTTGTTCATTTGCTTTTGCTCACAGCAAGTATCAGTGTGCCCTCCAGCTAGTCCTGTTACTCAGATACGGTGAAGGGCATGGGAGCCTGACCTCTACATAAAGAGAAGCCTTTCCTACTGACCCATGGACTCACTGTGGAAGGTCTAGTACCATTGAAAGAGCTCTCTGAAGGATCCTTGAAGCTATTTCTCTGTGTGCTGGTACACTTCCACTCTGTTTTCCCCAGTTTTATAGTGGGAGTGGGAACTGATAAATTTGAATACCAGTTATTATGAAGGTACACACCCACATGGTTCTGAAACAGGAGATTTGTGCTAATCTGCATTAGAGCGGATGAATATATGAGCAGAAAAGCAAAGGCAGTAATTGGATGGGGTTTGCATCACAGCATGGATTTGAGATTGGATGTCTCATGATTTCCATTTGTGTTTCTTTAAAAGCTTTTTCCCCCTGTTTATTACAGTCTATGGTGGCCTTTCTCAAGGATCCAGAAGGTGCTCCACTGTGGGAGGAAGATCCTGAAGCTAAAGATATTGTGCATGTCGACAGTGAAAAGGTACATTAGCTGTATAGATGTTCTCTTATTTTATAAATATAAGGGGTGAAGGGAGTGTGTATGTGTGTATTAACTCTTAGTGAAACACCACTAGTTTGTTTCTTTGGAAGGCACGTTTAAAGCACCCAACCTGTTTGAAGTGATTTGACCAAGTTTGTGGGTTGTGATAACTGTAAAGTCTTCTGCTTCCCACCCTCCTCTGCCCTGCATGTGGTCATAACCTCAGTCTGCCAGCTACACAGCAAGTGTCCGAGCTTGTGGATGGTGTGGGGGCACAGCCCTCTTTGTCTCAGGGAAGTGTAGCAGCTTGCAAGATGCAGTCACTGCAGAATACAAGTAGGAGGTAAAATGCTGCTCTTCAAACTGCAGGTTGTCATTAAACCTTGGGTTCCCTCATGTGCCTGAGGTTAGGAAGCGTGGAGCAGGAAGAAACAGGATCTGGATCTTAAGGGCTTTAGCTTTGTGCAGTAACTGTCCTCTCAGTCTTAAGTGGGAAAGCAGCGAATGTGATGAAACTACCTTAAAAACTACCAGTGCCACCAGTTACCCATTATGTTCTTTCTAATATAATCAGCTTGGTCTTCTATATTAGTTTTCTAGTCTATAGATTTTTTTAAAACTTTAATTGATTGGACTCTAGCTGGTATTTTGTAAAGGGCTTTCTCAATTTTCTGGCTTTCATTTTTAATATTAGAAATGGTTATTTTGACATTCAGTTTTTTGTAGGAAGATTAATTTTTAATGTTCACCCTCTGTACTCTGTTACAAGGCTTCCAAGGGTTGCATTCAATTTGAAAACTTCATCTAGTTTTTCTATCATGCTGGTACTTGAAAAATCCTTTTCTCATGGCATCTCATAGGTTTGGCAAGGTTTCACAGTGTGAAAACCGAACTTGTTTTGTTATTATTGAGTCTGACTTTTTGAATTGCAATATGGATTTTGGATGTCTCAGTGAAGAAGGAATTTCCAGTCAGAGATTTTGCAGTGAAAATGAACTAAACCGTGGAACTTCCACATATTAACAGTGAAGATACTGGTCTAGGATATTCAGCAGATATTTGAATGTATAATAAATTCTGTCATCTTTTTTCAAGTTAAAATTGAGCAAGGAAAAAAATTGAGTCCTGTCTGTTAGGAAAGGTGAGCCCTTTTCCCTCAGATAAACGAGCCTGTGTTCTATGAATACATATATTAGTTTTTTAAAGTTGTAATACAAATAATAAGAGGTGTCATTGAGTATAAGTGTGTTTTTTATTTTCTTTGGTTCATTCACTAGGAATTGAGAAGACTTCTGAAGAAGGAAGACAAGCCCCTTCTGATGATGTTCTATGCCCCATGTAAGTAGCCCAGCATGTCTTGCCACCTCTCTCTCCCTTCTCCACTGAGAGATGTCCAGGTCTGACAAGAAGCATCACCTGTGCTCCACTAATAATACCATCTTGTGCCACCTTTATCATTCAGCTCCTTGTGTTGTTCTGCCTGTTTATCCTCAGTTTTTCCCTGGTTATCCATCACTTGTATCCCAGTCTTGTCTCTTTCTCTTGTGATGATGACTCTCGCTCAAAGTTCTTTTAAGCAGCTGCTTTCTATGATTTTGTTACAGATTTGTGCTGCACAAAACAAACACTGTACGCTGCAGGCAGAGGGAACAGTGCAGTCGTCAGGAGCAGAGCTGTTGTTCCTGCTCCATCCTAGGGGCATCCTGCATGTTCCTACCTGCATTGGCAGGAGTAACTCAAATGCAAGTGGGGTTTCAGGAAGAGAAGAGCACATTGGAGTCACTCCATTTCTTTTGTGACTTTGACCTTGTATTGCTGCTACTTTGTCATTGCATTGGCTGCTTTTTCCTTAATGTTGCAGATTTACAGCTGCCTTTTTGTGTTTCCTGGTGACTGCTGTGTGAGAGGCTTTCCAGCTCTTCTAAGCAAGATAGTGTTGCACTTGAGTTGTTGCTCAGTTCAGGAAGCAGGGAAGCCATGAGAGGGGAATAAATGTGTGACCTAAGCTAGAAAAGCCTCCCAGGACTGCCCTGATAGAGAAATTGATGTTAGGTACCACAAGCAATTTGCTGGCTGATTCTCTTTAAAACTCTGTCCCATGGCAGCATTGTCTAGTGTTTCTCAGTGTATTTTCTCTTGTAATTACTGCCTGAAATACCAGTTTACCTTTTTATTCTCATCCGAGCACTGCCAAGATGGCCAAAATTGCCCAAGACTTAGTTGATGCATCACTGAGACGATGGTTTTTCTTTTAATGAAATCACTTGTGGCTCTGTGCCTCCAGACTGCAGTAGTGTGGTCTTGTGTGGCCTGGCGTGGTGTGTGGCTGTTCCCAGCAGCTGCTGCCTCAGATCAGCAGGAGACGATACGGCTGCTCTGCTGTAAATCGTCCCTTCGGGGAGAGTTGGGCTGCTGCCTGGTGCTTTCACAGTTTACCTGTATCAGGAATTATTGTTTTCCACCACTGGGTCTCTTTCTGAAATGTGCCTTATCTAACCCTTCATTCTCTTTGAACCGTTCCCCCAGAAACCCTCCTCCTTCCAGTTTCTCTTCTTTGAAGTGGCAAAACACCCGCTAGTTTTCAGTGCTGTAATACTTGTGCTGCTTTCCAAACTGCTGTGAAGGAAGTCTACTTGTGAGGTTTTTTTCTTCCTCTCTGATTTCTCAGTTTGTAACTCCCTCATCTTTTATTTAACACATAAGACCTTCTGACTTGGTTGTTGTCCAATTTTTCTTTTCTTGCTCCTCTTACTGGAGACAGAATACATCCAGCAGTTGCATTAAATTTTGGGCTTTGAGCAGCTGAAATTATTGGTTACATACAGGTGTTACTTTTCATAACTGGGAGCAGGAAATCAAGACTGGTCACTGGAAGAAATTCTGCTTTTCGTTACTTTTAAGTGAGGTCTTTGACAAAAAACTGGGAGCAGGAAATCAAGACTGGTCACTGGAGGAAATTCTGCTTTTCGTTACTTGTAAGTGAGTTCTTTGACAAATGAGGACATCAGAGGCTTTATCTGGAAGCTGCCTTATTTCTCTGCTTTGTTAGAAGCAGGGGCTTTAGATTAATTGTGGCAGATTCATAGGAAATGGGCAGGGGGAGATGAAAGCAACTACAGACTTAGATGCAGTTACTTTAATATTTCAGGAATGCTTGGTCTGGGTAAAACAACTCAGAGCAAAGGCTTGCTTTCCTCAGGAGATATTACCTGCCATTTGCAGACTATTCACTGTACTTTCGGACCTATATTAGAAAGTAAGATAGCACTAAAGATGAAATATTAGGTATATTTAAAGGCATTCAGATGTATTTGTAGTTAACTGTCAAAGAAGGCTCCTGCAGGAGACTGTCTGGATTTGGCAACAAGAAGGAGCTGTTTATAAACGTGATTGAAAACAAGGCTTTAAAAATGAAGGTGTTAACTAGTGGAAAGACTAATGTGTATTTAATTAAGTTCCCTCTTTTGGGACAAAATACAAGAAGAAAGAACAGAAGAAAATGGGTTTTTTGAGGTTCCCCTTTTATGCATGTTGAGGGGTATATGTGGCTTGGCAGCATCCTGAACAATATAACCCAGAAATACAAGGACAGGAGAGGATGTACTGAAGTGGGTTTGGGTTTTTTTTGGGTTTGGGTGCAGCAGAGCTGGGAAGAGGAGGATGATAGGGGTGATGGCTGTGTGGAGGAGGCTGCTGTGTGCCTGTGCTCTTGAAGGTACTCCAGGGTGCAGCAAGAGAGCAAAGAGGGGAAGATAGCAAAATCTGATGAAGGAGTTTGGGGCCTGAGGCTCCTGAGCAGAGAAGAAATAGAGGATTCAGAAGATGGTGTCTGTCAACTCACACCTTTTGATGTCTGTCCAGTGGTTTGGATGAAGCTGCAAGACTTCAGTGGGCCTTAAGTGAGTGGTCTGTGCCCACCAAGAAATTGTCATTTTAACCAGCACTAATTTAACAACCTCATTGTCAATTTGAGCAGAGAGATCAAAGGTGGAAGGACCACAGAAACCAGAACTCTCCTTTCTCAGAGTAAAGGATGTTCTTTTCCAGGCATGCTGATATGATCCTAAACAAGTGGCTGCAAAATCTGTTCCTCCTTTCTGGAAGATATTTTCAAAACTCTGTTAACCAGAAGAGAGGTGTTGCCTACTGTCCTGTGGTGGACTGAGTGTTTCCACAATAAGTGTCTGGAGTGCTTGGCTCCAGCTACCTTTCTTTCATGCTGGCTGCACTCCTGCCCCTTCCCATCTGCATGCACGGATTTTACTTGGCAGGGCTGAAAACTGCTGCTTACAAGGTGATTTACTGCTAATCTGCTTAGCCCTGCAGAGCATCATCAGACAGCTCTTAGCACACTCCAACTACACATTGGTGGTCTTCCTCACTTGCCCTTTGTCTTTTCCACAGCAGCACAATATTGTATCTTCCAAGGGCTGTTGCTTCTGAGCTATGTCTGCTCAATTAAGAGAGCACTGTTTAATACTTGATGTCTGTGTAATGTGTTTAGGAAACGCATCTCAAATTAATTTCAATGCCTTGTTAAGCTGGGATGAATCTGAAGTACCTCCCCCTGTCCCTTCAAAGACCAGAAATGCACAGAGCTTTTTGTTTTGAGCTCACAATTAAGACATCTTCTGTTGACTTTGGATATGTGTGTTTCATCTTGTATTCTCCTCTGTTTTTATCTCGGCTCAGCTGAGAGTCTGAGGAATATATATATATACATATATATATTTTATATATATACACTCTCTTCGTACTGGGATGAGAAATGAATATGAAAATGAAGAGCATGAAAAATGTGCAAAAATAGAGGCTTGTATCAAGAAGTAACATCCTTAGAAACTAATAATCTAATAATGATTTAGTGAAGTAGATAAAGAATTTTTGTTTAGATTTTTTGATTTTAAATATTACTTCATATGCTTTGGAACATAGATACTGTAGAAGAGGCTGAATAGAGTTGTTGGCATATTACTCACACAATTTTTTTTTTATCAGGGTGTGGTGTTTGTAAGAGAATGATGCCATCTTATCAGCAAGCAGCAACAGAACTCAAGGGTAAATATGTAAGTGAGACAATGAGATTTATATGACATTTCAAAAATCATTTTAACACTTTCTTTTAAGTATTTAAACCCACAAATATTTATCAAAATTATCAATTTCTAAGCAAGTTGAAATAAAACAGAAATAAATGACTCTGTTCCAGATCTCTTCAGGATTCTCTGTCTTGGTTTTTATTCTGCTAAAACATTGGAGAATGAGATGTCAACTCCCTTGCCCTTTAGAGCCACTGCATTTTTTTCCATAGAGATGCAGGCTCTGACACTATGTAGATTTATGTTTAGCCTCTAATTTGTGGGTTTGTAGACCTTTTGAGCTCATTTTGGTAAAGAAAGAAATGTTTGCCTTAATGGGTTTGATCAGCTTTTTGGCCTGATGTTTCATAGCAAGGTCAGGGATGAATGCCCTTAAAGCAGTTATTAATCCACTTTTTTAGTGAAGAATCACAGTGTTGTGGGAGGGAGAGGCCCCTCCCATAAGCTACTGGTAACCTTCCTAGCCACTCAGCATTAATATAGTCTTACAGTTGAACTGTAGCTCTGTCAAAGTTAGCATTGATGCCACATAGATATGAAAGTAAGTTTTGACTCTAATAAAGTACAGGATTCACAGTAATCTAGTTACCCCTTTGTACCTATAAGGTGTATTGATCTCTGTAAGCAAGTCAAAGGTACTTGTCTAGTCAAGGTTTTATAATGTGCTTAACGTATGATTTATATGATGCCAGTGCACGTAAAGGATGAAGAAATAGGATTGAAGAAATAGGATTGTTGTTTCATGGCTGTAGTAGGATTTGGTCTGATCCTGCCTGTTGGGTCATTCACTGCTGTGTTTACAGGTTTCCTTGTGAGGAAAAGATGAAGCACTGCAGTTCATTGCTAGGGCAGCTCTGGCAATCCCTTCTCATGACCACCTAGTGCTGTCAGATTGCCCAACATTCTCCTAACTGGTTGTTTTCAGAAGTGTTTTCTCTAAGTCCTTGTTTGCTTAGGGCTGAAATGAGTGGGAGTTACTCAGATTTATTTAGGACACGGCACAACCCTTAGAAGATATTTTCAAGAGTGTTTTTGTCTAGCCAGGCAGCACTCTAATGCCTTCTCCCCTCAGAGGAGCACGTGCTGCAGCCTTTGGGAAGGCACTCCTGCCTTGCATGGCAGTACATTGTGGGGTGTGGGGTGAGAGGGATTAGAAATGTAAAGCATCACCTGTAGAGACAGTGCCAAAGAGAAGGCATGCTGCAGAGCACTGTGTCCTCCTGCAGTTATCCCTTCCTCGTCCATGTGCAGCTCATTTTATTAAATTCAGACCAGAGAATTTAAACTCTAGATCTATTCTGGTTTGAGTATTTCCTTCCTCACTTGGAAATCGTTTCTGTAGATCCGGGCTAACCTGCACAGCTGAGTGACAGGACTGGGACACAGTTTTTTGCAGTGGAGTGTTGTAGTGCAGGATCAGTTCAGAGGAAAGTCCAGTTATGCCACTGCCACCCATGTTTTTCACAAAAATCGGTCTGTTTGTCAAAATTTGACCCAATTAGCTTCCTGAGTGGGATGTGTACACAGCTTGCCATTTCTAAAGTTAACTATGCTGTACCCATCATAAATTATTCATGGAGTGCCTTAGAGTGATGCTGACCTCCAGATCAGACTTTGCTGCAAAGTTTATGAGTGGTTTGGATGAGCTGAAGGTTTGGCCTTTTAATCTGACCTGTCATTAGCTGTCAGGATGTGCCAGGCTCAAAAGTGATTATTGCTGTTACATAGCAGGAAAATTAAGTACAGTATTGCCTATTGAAGAGGTCATAAAAGTGAAAAGGTGCACTGTACCTGCTGCTGGTCACTGTGTTCTCTTGGGACTGGCTGTTTCTTGTTCCCGTGCTGTTACTGAGAGGAAGGCAGGGTGGCATTTTTAGTTTATATTGTGGTCGTATCTTACTATTCCGTTCCACCCAGTGATGAAGGAAAAAGTGCTCCAAATCAGAAGTGGGCTTACTTTATCCTTGGCAGGAAAGATTCCTGTGGTTAAAGGGTTGGCTGGGCTCTGGTGAGTGACTGTCTCTGTGGCCCCAGAGCAGGGGGGAAGTGGTTATTAGCAAACCATTCATCATCTCCCTAATGCCCATGGACTTTGTGAGTGTGTCAGAAGGTTCTGCTCAGTAAAGACCAGCTTGAGAATATGCTTAAGTGCTTTTCTCCTTTGGTGCTTGGTTTTTTTTGTTGGTTTGGGTTTGTTTTGTTTTGTTTTGTTTTAATTTTTTTGGTGCTGTGAGGTACGAGTTTTGGAGCAATCCCATCAAGAAAACCGTGAATCAAGGTCGGGGGTCACAGCTGAACAGGAATGGTCAGAAGCTCCAAATTAATGGGCAGCTAGGAAGGATTCAGAGGTGGTTTAGGTTATAGGTAGCTTGTTGGAGAGCAGATAAGTGTTGAAATATTTCAGTGAAATAATTCACTGCAGAGGTGAAAGGGGTAAACTGATCCTTGTTTCTGCAATGGCTATTACAAGAGGTAATGGACTTAAATTGAAGTTGGGGTCATTCAGTCATTTGCTAAAAGCAAATTCGCCAGACGTCTGGCAGGAGGACCCTGGCTTTGGGCACTGGGTGTATTTTGATGGTCTCTGACAGCCTGATATTTCATAATTCTGGATTATTAGCCAGCTAAAGCTGTTACTCGTCATTAAAAATAAATCCTATTGTAATAAGCTTTTTGCTAATTATGCTTCATATGATGTAATGAACGCAAGAATGAATCCAAGTTATTGACTTGTATCAATCACCATTGGATGGACACAGTGAAATTGTCTGAAATGGCCAGGGATGCCCATTTAATTCTTAGGAAATCCTCTGAAAGTTCACAGCAAACATGGAATCTGGTAGGCTGGTGTTATTGGGTTATTAGTTAACAAACCAGGTTCTTGCTTTATAAAGCAACCACTGTTCTCTTGATCCTATTGCATTTACCTCCCTTTAGGTGGTGACATGGAGGATAAGGAAAGGGGAGAATTGAGTCTAGATAATCTCATATGAATTAAGTCAGTCTGGTTCTTTGAAATACAAGGAAAATTCAAAGTGGAAGACTAGGCCAGCAAGTATAAACCTTATTTCTGTATTCTCCTCTGTTCAATTTATCCTTTCTTAGGATAGGGAAGAGAAAACAAAGTATCTTTTTGTGACTTTCCAGCACATTCTTAGAAACGGTTGACCTTCAAATGAGGATTTTCTGCTTTAAGATTTATTTCATGCTGGCTCTGAGCACATTTGGTTGGTCTGTGCAGTTTGCTGCAGTCAGGAACGTGGTATTAAATTCTGATGTGGTATTTCAGCTGGAAGGAGAAAATCCTGTTTTTGGAGAGGGAAGGAGGAGGGGGTTGGATTAAGACCCTGCTGCTAAAATGATTTAAGCTGTCAATGCCATTAAACTAAGTTAATCAGGAAGTGGTATCTCAGCAACTTGCTGGGTCCAGGTTTGACAGCAGAACGACCTCTGTGTGAAGTGCACACCCACAAAAACTTGGAATCAATCCCATCTTCCAATTTTCATGTCAGAAATATTTGGAAGACATTTGGACAGGGCACAGAATAAGTCACGGGGCACAGTACAAGTCACAGGAGCCCTGAACCTGAAGCTCAAGGACTGTTGAGATGGTGGATGTGTTGGGAAAGAGGTGAGGAATGGGGAGGAGAGAGTTTTTGTTTTGCATGCTAGTCTGAAAAGCTACTGTGCTTCTGTGCCTCTCTTTTGAAGACTGTAGGACAAGGTTAATTCTTAACTCTCATTATACCCTACCCTACCCAAGTTAACATATTTAAAGGATATAAAGGCCATGTGCTATTTCCTGAGCTCATGGAAATAGGGCACATTTTATTTTCACATCAAAGTCGTGCTGATTTCCCCTTGCCTTTCAGTAAGTGCATTTTTGAACTGGGATAATGCCAGTGCTTCGTTGGTTGGAGCTTCTGGACATGAGCTGAGATTGAAAATTCATTGCTGAAGTGGAAACTAGAGAGCTGAGGGT
The DNA here is from genome assembly GCF_000691975.1 of Corvus brachyrhynchos. NCBI lineage: Eukaryota > Metazoa > Chordata > Aves > Passeriformes > Corvidae > Corvus > Corvus brachyrhynchos. Next base: position 8,288,374 of record NW_008239283.1, on the reverse strand, counting down.
GGAACTTCTGCTGTCCTGTTTAATGTTTGGATATGAACTGAGAACTCTTTTTTTTTTTTTTCCTACTTGCAGAGGAAGAAAAAAAAATCTAGTTACACTTGTAGCTAAAAATCCAAATGTGCGAAGAAGAGCACAAGTAGTGCAATTGAAAGAATTCCCTTCAGGTATTTCTGTTAGTGGGTGAATAAAAAGAAACAGAGATGCTTCCAGAGCAAGGAAGAGGTGACATGCTGACTGGTGTGTGTTTTCTCTGGATTAGACTCAAGTATTGTTCTGTTCCCCCTTGCACAAAATCAGAAAAACTTCAGTGCCTTTTACAGAGAGCCCCTTGCTTGACAGCTATATGAATGAAATCAGAATCCGCCAAGACTGAAGTGGGTTTTACTTAAATCTTCAAACAAATGATGTGATGTTCCTGCTGTATTATAAGAATCAGTAAGATTATGCTCTTTTTCCAGGTTCTTGCGGGGATGAATGTTTACTCTGCTGAATTTGAAAGGATAAAGGAAGAATTCAATGTCCGGGGATATCCTACAATCTGCTATTTTGAGTCAGTTATGTTTTGCTACTAATTTAGAAATCATGACTCTTCTATAATTGCATCTTTTTATCTTTTAGGGCAAGGACTGAACCTTGTTTTGTTGCTTTAACAGGAAAGGAAAGTTCCTGTTCAACTTCGAGAACTTTGGTGCTACTGCAGCAGATATAGCAGAGTGGCTGAAAAAGTAAGGCATTCAACTTCATGCACTCCATCTTTTATGTACTCTTCATTATTTACATAATGTAATGCTTTAGGAACAGACATCTCTCTCTCCTTCCCTCTGCTCAGAAGAGCAAACAAAACTACCCCGCTGAGATCAGCTAAACTCGTACGGGGAGATTGACTAGTGTTTGTATTTTAGCATGCATGCCTTGCATTTCACAGTTGCATTTTGGCTGTAATAGGAGACTGACTGTGGACTAAAATAAATGCAGATACACAGATCTCAGCTTTGCTAAAAATGCCGGCTTAAATTTCCAGTAATCTTGGGTGCTTGAACTTAATACCTTGCAAAAGGTTTGACTCCTGTTGTGTTATTAAAAATGTGTATATGAAGTGTGCAGTTCTTGTTGGTTCATCAGCCTTTAGCTGAAACCTTTAAAGTGTCTTTCAGAGACAAACTGAAGATCAAGGCACCCTGGATAGGTAGTCACTTTTACAACATCTGTGTTTGCTGTAATGATGTGAAAGTGTTGAAAGCCCCTTGTTCTACCTAAAGAGAGCTGTTTGCAGTCATAAACATTTTGGGGGCTGAGTGAGCCTGTGGGACTAGCAGTTCAGAGACAGACAGGAAAAGTGTGTGTGTGTATAGCTGCTCTTCAACTGGTGCAAACCCCCCATGGTCAGTGAAGCTGATGGAGCAGCTGGAGAGAGCTGAGATAATCTGGTGATGGAGAAATCCCGTTTGCAGTGCACCCAGGCTCTTGGGCATGGTGTCATCTTTGTAAGCCTCCCATGTTTGCTGCAGTCGTGGGAAAAATACTGAAATGACCCTAATGAAAGGAAACAAACACATGGGAAAGAACAGACTGTTGCAAACTATTGTAATAGTACAGCTTAGCAGAATTGGCTCAGAGTAAGTGTATTTTGCTGAACTAGTGGTGCTGTGCTGGGGACATGCATGTGGTGGCAGGTAGCCCAGGCTCTTCAGCAGCAGTAGCTTCAGGATTTGGAACCCACAAATGAAGTGAGAGGTGCATTCCTGTTAGCATCAGGAGCTACAAACACTGCAAGCAAGTACTGCCCAGTGGCTCAAACAGGAGGAATTCAGCCATAGTCATTAAGCCTCGTGTAGTCAATTAAGCCTTCAAATGTGCATGATCAAGATGGCAACTCCAGCAACTGGAAGGAGATGATCAGCCCTTGGAGCAGGGATAGGGCTTAATCACCTGCACTTTGTTATGCTTTTCAATTCTGCAAGGATGTGGTTATCTCTTGGCTACCATATGTGAAACATTAGCTGTTTGGGGTGGTTTTTTCCCCTGTCTGCCCACATAATATCCAGATAATCCCTGCAATATGCAGTACCTTTATATCAGTGCTGTGACAGCAAGTGAACACAGCTACTGGAGGCAAAGCAGAACAGCTGCAAGCTCTTGCCAATGATAATCTCTGCTAACAAGCCACTGTGGGCTTTGGCTGATACTTCAGCAGTCCAGAGCTAAAGACAGCTGTTCGTCCTCACTTAGTGCATGCTTATTAGTTGCCCAGAAGATGATCTGAGCAGTAGCCTTGTGCCCCAGTTCTGTGTAATAAGTACAAGGTTTGAAGGAAACCACATTAAGTAATTATGTGTACTTATATTTTGCCAGTAATTGATGCTTAAATTATGATAAATCAAATTATTAATAAAACCACATCTAGGGTAAACATGCTACATACATAATATACTGTTCTGAGGAATCTGCAGTACAGGTAGCCAAAATGGTATGGCAAGGGCTTTAGGAAAGCCAAGGAGTGCAATTAGGTAGCTGCAGGGTGTACAGGCTGTGTTTCAGAATAGCATAATATTAAAATATTGAAAGGTTGCTTTGGTACAAAATGTTGCTCTGAGAACCAGGGCATGGCAGTTTCGTGGCAAGGAAAGCCAATGCATTTTTATACAGTGCATGCTGTCATTGTAGAGTCTTGAAAGCAAACCCAGCAGACATTGAGCCATATGCAATGGCCTATTTTGTGTGGACAATAAGTACACTCCTCAGAAAAGCAGCTGTTGTCCCTCTCCCTCTTCTTGTTTTTTTCCCTCTAAATATTACTGGTAAAGTGCTGAAAGTGGTTGATCTTAGGCTCATTTGTGAAGGAGAACATGTTATAACTTAATCAAAGTTAGAGTTACTTAAATCATTGTCCATGCTTTTTCCTCTCAGGACAAGAACTGATAGTTTGGAGGGCTCCAACACCTCTTTTTTTTCCTTTTTACTACTTAATGAATGTGCTTCTTTCTTATGCTGAAAGTGTGCTAATGCATCAGTCTTGCAGATGCTTTACCTTTCTTATCTTTCTAATAGGCACTGGCTACTATGTTAGGGAGTTTCAGATGTTTTCATGAGGTGATAGAGACAAACCATCATACAGCCTTAATGCAGCACAGTAGAGATACTATCTTGTACATACCACTTTTTTGTTAACTCTGGTACACAGCTGTATCAGCCTGAATGGTAGGCAAGCCCACCAGCTTCTTGCTGCCTTCAATAGCTGCTTGGTTTGTCTTGCTGTTTTTATAGATTCCCCTCAGGCCCTTCCTTAGCATCAGCTACTCCGTTAAATCAAGAACTTGTTCTGTGCTCTCAATTGAATTAGCTTTTTATAACTCTTCTAGACTTCTGTCATCCTAGTCAGATGTTGGGTGTGCCTTTTGTCTGGGCTAAATGACATTTTAAATTTTGTTTATTGCTTTCTCCAGGCCTTGAGGTGTTTCTTACCAACTCCTGCGTAGGCTTATTAGCATGCACAACATTTTAAATTAGGCCATTTGAATAAATATCCTGTGCCTTGCTTTACTGATTCCTGACTGAAATAGGTCACACTAGGCCCTCCCAGACACCATGTTCTCCCAGTGCTTTGTAGGCACTGTGTCCATGTTCCTCATGCTCTGCCTACTCAGCCCAGTTCCCAAATCCATTGAGTGTCAGGGTGTTTGCTGGAAAGCCTTCACTCTGCCAGGATACCTGGAGATTGCTCTCTGGGCTGCTTGGCCAGGTGCAGCTCTGACCTTTGCTTTGATGTTTGCTTCTTGGTTTGTTTATTGTAGAAGCAGCAGCAGAGGTGTGCATCACAGTTCTGCATGGATTGCTTAATATTCTTGGATCACACCCATTGCTTACATCAACAGAAGTTGCTGTGTGAATCTGTGTATCTCTACTGCTTTTTTTTATCAAACTAGGCTTTCAGCCTAGAAATGAGTAAGGCAGGATAAATGAGTTATCATCTGTTTGCCATTCCTTGTTCCAGGCAGCTAACACAATAACACATTTTAATAAAAAATAGTAAATCTGCTTTCACCAGAGATGGGGTCACATCCAGACCTATACTTTGCCAAAGAATTTAGGGAATTTTGGGGGGTATTTGGAACTCATTACTGCAACTGACAAGAATAAAATAGCTTCAGAGTCTGGCTCCCAATGTTTGTATGTTTGGGTGTCTTTTTTGTGAACATTGCTTTAATAAATAAAATGTCAATTAGCATAGTTTAGTTCACAGCTGCCAAATTCTCTTTTTAATGTACATTAATGAAAGCCAAAACCAATTGTTTATTGGGATGACGAGCTCCAGAGGAGCTTAGGTTCAGTTTCCAGACCTGCCACTGTGTCTTTGAGCAGTCTCTGTGGCTCTGACCCATCAAAGACAATTGAACTCATGTGCAATCATAGTGAAGCTGGTAGAACACATCACTTGCCTTTTGGGTTAAGCATGCAGCTGAGTAGCTTTGCTGAGTTAGGCCTACAAGCCCACTGCAGAGTGAGGGCATAACAATGCTTCCCTGGTTCACAAGAGTTGTTCAGGGTAAAACCATGTATTCCTGGGGAAATGGTGTGTGTAGGTGGCTCATGGTCCCAACACTACTCCTCCTTTCTCTGTTGGCCCTAATCATGCTGTCAGTATCCAAGGTGACGGGTTAAATTGGCTGTTTCTGCTCACTGCTTTTTTCTTTCATTTGCAATGACTCCTGTGAACTACAAAGTGGGAATGCTGTGAGAAGGGGAGCATCCTGCTGAGGAGGGTAAAAGAGTAGTAGAAAATGCATTTGATTTCTATAATGTAATAACCAAGCAGTCTGGTTATCTCCTCGCTCCATCCCCTTCCATTGCTGATCTGTCCTCAGGAGCTTCTTGCAGATTTTTTTATTCCTCCTCCAGTTTTATCTGTGTTTCAGTGCCTTTGAGTTCTGGATGAGTACAATTATGGAAGCTTCATAGGTTTGTGAACCTTATGAACCCCTGTTCAGTAACTCCTGTTCAGTAGGGTTGGTGTGTCAGACATGTATGAACATCTGCACAAAGTGGTTCCTTACACTGGTTTGACTTTGCAAGATGGCTGCTTAGCACCAGAGAGCTGCCTTTAAGCTGTGTCTGTTTGTCTTGTAGCCCACAGGCACCTCAGCCACAGGCTCCAGAGACTCCCTGGGCAGATGAAGAAAATGTAGTTTATCACCTGACCGATGAGGACTTCGACAAGTTTATAAAAGATCATTCATCTGTGCTAGTGATGTTCCATGCACCATGTGAGTTTGTTTTCTCTTCTGTACTCTGAGCCAAATGCTTGCTAACAAAATCAGTGATGTTTTTCTGTGGAAGTTTCACTGAACCATGAACTCAAAAGTCCAGGCCTTTCTTGTTTGTGATGATTGTTAAATACACAAGGCATGAAATGTTTGTGAAGTTGGTGACTTCACATTTAGGATGGAGATGTGCTTCTGGAAGAGGGACACTTTGTAGGCTGAGTCAAAACACAATTGAGTGTAATGATGCTTAAATAGTCTGAGTACTCATCACTCTACAGCATGATTCCTCATTTTCAACTTCTCTTCAGTATTGTTTGCTTTCAAAGCAGAACTCTGGTTGAGTAAACAACTCAACTTGAGAACCATGAGCTCCTGGGTTCTTGTCCATGGCTGCTGATATGTCATTTTGAGCATTTTCACTCCTCTGCCACAGTTTCTCTGGCAATGTAAGGGATGATTGTCATTATATATTGTGCTGAACTATGCCAAAAGTAGACCTAAGTTAGAAAGTCCTCAGGACTTTTGTTAACTAATGCAGAGTAGGTGGTGATACTACTTACTGTTCTGCTGAGAATGCATTGAACTGATCTTTTTCATGACTTGAAGTTTTAGCTTGAGCAGTAAAATGCAGTGGGTTGACTTCAGGAAGCTGTTCCAGCCACGCTGCCCTCTCGTATGCTGTTGGGTGGAAGAGTGCATTAACCTCTGTTCACTGTGGATGTAACTTGTTTCAGCTACACAGCTGGTTCTTCCAATTGTTTTTGTCTGTGATGGACAGTTCAAGCTTGAATCTGCTATGCTGGATGACACACAGCTTCTCTCTCCTCTTGCTGCTGTGCTGGCAGTACTACTTGGGTGAGATGTTCATTTTCAAGGGCATAGATTTAAAGGTTAGGGCTCTGGAGGCAGACTGGGTGCTCACAGCTGAGGGTCTTGGCACAGAGGCTGAAATCCTGCTTCCCTTTATGCCAGCAGGAGTTAGCTCTAAAATGCCTTTTTTTGAAGGTCTGCTCATAAGACTCATTTGAAAAACGTACCATAATGAATTTCCTCTGCCTGATGAAGTGTCTAAGAATTTGGTCCACTGAAGCAGGGGACTGACTGCTGTTTTGTTGCTGTGTTCCCTGGATTATTTGTACTAATGAAAGTGGGACCGGAGATGAACTCCTGCTCTGAAACCCCAAACACAAGTAGCAGAACTGATGAGGCCTGGTTTGCTCAGGAGTTATCCTTCGTTACCCAAATCCTTCCTTCCCCAGATTTCCCTGCACCCCGGTGTGCCAGTGACAGCACGGGCTGCTGCTCCTCGGCAGCTGTGCGCTTGCTGAGCAGCTGCTGCCAAGCACAAATGTAACTCCTAAATTCCCTCCTCTCCCTCTCTCTGCACAATGGCATGGGATAAGCATCCCTTCTCTTTAGCCCTGGATCTCAGCATGTTTAGAGATCTACTAGTATTTTAAAGCTTTGCCTTTTTTTGAGTTTGTAAATGGGCAAAGGAGTCCAGTCATGTATTCAGGAGGAGGAAGAGGGGGAAGAAATCAACAGCTGGCCCTGCAAAACTTAATCCTTTAGGAAGCCAGATTAAAAATAGATGAATACATACAATTACAATCAAATTTTATAGTAAGTTCAAGTTAGTTTTAAATCTCAGTAGGATTCTGTTGAGTTTTTAGTGGTTTTTTAGTATTTTCAAGAACACAGGTAACACAATTTTAGGGATAACAATATTGCGTGACCTGTTTTGAGAGGAGGGGTGCTTCCAGACAGGTATATTTTGTACTAAGGAGCATTCTGCACTAAGGTACAGCAGTACTTTGGAAAATGCTGTTTTAAAAGTAAATCAAATGCCTTAACTGGGCTGTTGCAATCTTCTGATAACACTTTCCAGCTGCTCAGAATTGGGATAAAGAGTGTTCTTTGCCAGAACAACTGCATTTTAAATGCAACTCGAATATTTGGGGCATTTTATTTACATTCAGATGGTAATGGTAATTCTGCCTACATGCAGAATCCAGCTTGTACATGTGTAAAAGATCTGTGTTTGTAAGAATCCTCTCTGGGCATCCTCAGCAGAGTATAAGGCTTGCAAACTAATTAATGACAGACAACTATCATAAACAGTTATCTCCATGATTAAAAGCTCTTCTCTTAGCACTTCTTAAATGTGCTAATGGTGTCACCTTACGAATATTAGGAGATAAATTTTTCCAGTAAAAGAAGTGGTAAAACCAGTGAATGTCTTACTTGTTTTGACCTTGGTAGCTCAGGCTGAGGAAGTTTTTTCCTAAAAATTATGTATTAATAAAAAAAAATGTCAAAACATCTATAAAATAGGCTCATAACACAGGATATACTTCTAAGTAACTAAGAATAATCAAGGGGATTTCAACACTGGCCTGGAATTAGCAAGTACTTAAACTCCTGTGTCACCGTGCAACACACACGTGACTTGGAGTTTTTCTGGCACACTGTTATGGTTTAGCCTCAGCCACAGCTCAGCCCCACACAGCTGCTCCCTCCGATTGGGATGGGGGAGAGAATTTGAAAGGTAAAGCCAAGAAAATTCGTGGGTTTGTGAGATAAAGGTGGTTTAATAAGAAAACCAAAAGCTATGTACAGGCAAACCAAAACAAGGAATTTGTTCACCACTTTGCTTTTACTGGCAGGTGTTCAACCATTCCGAGAAAAGCAGAGTTTTGTCACACATAATGGTGACTTGGGAAGACAAACTCCATTACTCCAAATGTCCCCCCTCTCCCTCTTCCCCAAGTTCTGTATGCTGAGCATGACACCATGTGGTCTGGGATATCCCTGTGGTCATTTGGGGTCAGCTGTCCTGGCTGTGTCCCCTGACATCTTCTTGTACACCCCCAGCCTCTTCACTGGTGGGTTGGGGTGAGGAGCAGAAAAAGTCTGGATTCTGTAAGCACTGCTCATCAATAGCTAAAACATCCCTGAATTATCAACACTGTTCCCAGAACAAATCCAACTCATGGCTTAATACCAGCTACTGTGAAGAAAATGAACTCTATCCCAGCCCAAATCGTCACACACACACACACACACACGAGGAGCTGTTTTAGTAGAGGAGAATTATTTCAGTGATGCTTTAATTGCCTATTCAGGTGGCCAGTGCATTAACAGAGTGCAGTATGAAAAGATGGAAAAGTGGGGAATTGGCAGTGTTTTATCTGCTCCCCTGCCCCCAGTGCTGAAGATACAGCTGAACCAAACACATCCCAGGTAAATACCTGTGAACTGCACCATTAGGCACTGTGATGGATGTGGCCAATTGGGTCTCCGTGCCTGTGGCTACTAATGATCATCCCTGAGGACCACACTGTAATTATTTACAATCAGTTGCACTTACTAGCCTAGTCAAAGGCATGGCAGCATTTTAAGTGCTGCTTGGCATAACTAAGTTCAAGGAGAGCAGCCTAGTGTGTTTTAAACACATCAGGAAGGTCTGGAGCATGCAGCTTGCACCTCTTGGGATTAGAGACACCATACCTTTTGTGCAGTAGTTTATCACAACCATTAAACAGAAGATGTGCTGCTTCAGGTCATGTGGGTGAGTGTGGGTGGGCAGGATGAGTTCATCCTGCTTTTGTTTCACAGGTCACTGGGGACAGAGCAGGATTTTTAACCTGCTGAAACTCCTTTGTAAAGCCCTTAAGAGGATGTTCAATAAATCTGAATATTTAGCATAGGTAAATAGTGACCTAGCCAGTCAGGCTCTGAAGGCACTCTCCTCCCCAGCCATCTGTGAAGGGTGTGCACTGTTGTGCTCCTTACTTAAGCATTTTGCTGAAATTTCGTAAATCATGTTATCCTGGATATATTCAGACTGGAGTCTTGCAGACATCTGAAGTGTTTTTTCAATCTGTTGTTGTACCCAAAACCTGAATTCTCCTGCACTGTACAAAAGAACAAAGAAAGGCCCCTCCTTCCCAAAGGATTTGGAGTTTTTACTTGGATTGATCGTATTTGGTAACATGAGATAGCAGAGTTGTGTTAGCAGGCCTATTTCTGAGGCTACAACAAAGGATTTATTGCACCAACCAGAGTTATTTCTGTACTATAACATAACTAAAGGCAGCCTTGTTGCTTATGATAGGCTTCTGCTAGCAATGAGAATAAAGAGTCCATGTCTGTGTGTGCTTCTTGATATCTGTGCCTACAGCTGATTGATTTATTTAGATGCCCAAGATGACAGCTGGGTTCTGAATGTCTCTAAATATGGGTTATGCTGCCAGTCAAGTGTTGTTAAATGCTTTAGTGTCATGGGTATTCACTGGGACTTAAAATGCTCCGGAGTCACTTGAACACAAAAAAAAGCCCTGTTTGTGTTTTCAGTTTCCTCATCAAACTGTTTGCTGAGTCCAATGCAATTTTTAAAATAATTCTGCCCAAAATGTTTGCCAAATTAGTGAGGGTTGCAGTCTTTCTGACTCTGTTTTGTCAAAAGAATAAACCTCCTACACATTTGTCCTTTCTACATTTTTCTCAGCATTTTTCTCCAAGTCACATCTCAGTCACAAAATAAACCCAACTAAGTCACTGTTAAGTCAATTCAAATGCCACTGAAAGGTGTTTGAAGTCCAGGATTGAAATTCAAGTCAACTCAGAAATGGTTTCTAGCAGTGTCTGCTGTTCATGCACAGGAGTTACTTTTCATTATGTTTTGTTAACACAAGAGACACTGCTAACATTTTAACTGTGTCTCATTCACAAGAGACACATGCTAACATTAAAGCATACCTGTTCTTGCAGCCTAATGCAGAATAATGTCCTGGTGCCACTATGAGCTGTAGCCTCCCCGTGTACCTTCAGCAAGCACGGATCTGAGGAGTCTCTGATGCTGATTGGTGGTTGTAGTCACCCCTGATATTTGCTTGGGGCTTCTTTACCCTCTCTCATACCCCATCAACCAGACCAAAGTTTGTGGTCTGGTACTGATGCTAGAGGTAACAAACAGAGGAGAAAAAAGTGCTTTGGCTGTACTGTTAATGTGAGTGTGCATTTGCTTTTTAAAGGATTAAACTATTAAAATGTTTTTCCTGCAACATTTCTTCCTTGTATGTGAGCTTAAGTTCAGGTTAAACCTGTGCTCTTCCCAGTCCCCTTCATAGGGTTCCTTCAGAGACCATATAAGCTGATTGCAGGAGGTAAGGTTAGAAAAAATGTCCATATCCTTAGTAGGACATCGGAGCCATTGTGGTTTTTCCTCCAGTGATAAAGAGGGAAAACAGGGAAAATGCAACCTAACAGACCTTTGCTTGCTTCCTCCCAGTGGAAGGGAGTGCAAAAATAAATCTTGAAATGATAAAATGCACCACAGTTTTCATGTGTTGTTGAAATGTCCGTGAAATTCCTTTCCTGTCCTCGGATATTTTCTCTCCCTTTATAAACCAACCCAATAAATTATGCAGTTGCTGCTTTCCAAAGTCATCTATTCATCTGTTCAGGTTTTTAATTGCACAGGGAGCGGTTTTATAAATTTGGCTTTGAAAAACAGCTTTTCACACCCTTCACTCCTTCCCTCCTCCCTGGGTGCATTAAAACCCAAGGCTTTAAGCGACTTTGTGAACTCATTATTAAGAATCCCAACCAATTAGCCCAGTACAAGAAGAAGGCCTCAGCTTCTAACCAAGTAGTAAACTTGGATCTCTCACAGCCAGTGCACCATCACTGGTTTCAGTGGCCTTGTTTTTGTTTCTTACTGCTGCACATGGTGAAATTGGGATGTAGGAATCCATTGCTCGCTTTAAATATGAAGTAAAGTGAATCCAAAATGTGTGCACAAAATCAAATCTATTTTTTTTCAAACCATGTTTTACAACTATAAATAAATATGTCTCCCTTTCAGACCCCCACTGGTTTGTTTTGAAAGCAAGCTATGATGCTGTGAGCTCTAATTGGGATGTCTGTTGGCAGCATCAACTGAAAGGCCACAAGTTGAAAAGGCTGAGGAATAATCTACTCTGCAGCCTGAAAAAAATTGCCTTTCTAGCACAGGTCAGCAGCAGCCCAACATTGGCAGCCTGTGATAAATAAGGAAATTAAATTATTTGTAAATAAATAAAGTTTTTCCATGCTAATTCATGATTCAATCAAAGATTTTTTTTTTTAATGTCAACCAACGCAGTTGTTCCAGTAGAGGTTAAAGGCTTGTGGGTTTTCCAAACATCCAGCAGCAATAAACATGGATGGAAACATCCTTTAATTTTTTTTTGTCCCTGTCATATATGACATACGTGATTTTTAAAATAAAATGTTGTGTTCAGTGGCTACATAGAGAGCCTTTGGCATCTGCCTTCAGATGTAGAGCCTCTGGGATAAAGGCAAACAACAGGTAGCTGGGAAGCTGGTTTTGGTGAACCTGTGCAGGTCTGGATTACTGGAAGTTTGTAGTGTGTAAGGCAGGTTGTGCATTTGGAATCTGGTCAGATGCCATATCCCTGTGGTACAGCTATATACTAGTCCATAGGAAGATACACAAGGGGACGTTTATCTTGGGTGCTTGCTGTGGGCTCAGTCCTGTTCATACCAGACCCTGTGAAAATGTTCTCCTTGTTTCAGAGTAATTATAGAAAGCTTTGAACAAGTCAAACTTTCTGGACTGTTATGTGGGTCACAGGCAGTGCCTATCTCTGGTGGGTTTTTTGGTGGAGCAATGCAGATGTCAGGATGGGCTGTTGCACTGCCTTCATCACCAAAAACTGAATTGTTGTGCAAGGGCACTCGGATGATGAGTGTTGCTGTTTAAGAGTCTGGACAGATTGTTGAAGAGAAAAGATTTGCTTCAGTTTTAGAAGCATGTTTCCTGACTCTCTGCGTCCCATAGGCTCCTAATTTTAATGTTGCCTTAGTGTGTTTTTAATGGGATGTATAATAAAATGCTCCTGTACAGGCATAAATTGTGCCAACTTTCTGTGCATTGTACATATGTACTTCTCAGCTGAACATTCCTGAAGGCTTCTGGAGCAGATACATTCTTCATGTGAACCAGCTAGAAGTGGGTACATTCTTAGCTTCAGAATCTGCTTCCAGAGGTGAGCAAGTCCTGACTGTTGATTTCAGAGAGAGGAGGTTTGGGTTCTTCTTAGACTGGGTTCTTCATTATGTAACAGCGTGGAAGTCTACAACAAGATGTTGCTCAATACTACATATATTTGAATATCACCAAAAATCTTAGGGGGTGTGAACAGTTCAGCACAGTGACCTGCCAGAGCAGTGACCTGTAATTAAACTAATTACAGAAATTATTTTCAGGGAGATTTAATCACACATCAAAGCAGAAGTTCTTGGAAAGGCAACAAACCAGGAAAATGAAGAACCTGACATGGATTTTTCCTTTAATGACAATACCACTCATGTTTCTCAAGGATCTAAAAAGTCAGTATGGGTTTTTAGTGGTACTTAATATAAATAGGCATGTGAAGAGTATAAAAATCCTAATAACTAGCTTGTGCAGTATAACTTGATAGGATACCTAATGAAAGGGGCGAACACAGTAACGACTGATTCCACTGTCTCTTTTCTGTTGGTCTTTTGATACTGGCACACACAGTTCGTATGGGATTATTGTCTTTTTGAAGCAGCTTGTGCTCTTTGAGCAGGGTATGGTCATAAAAAAGGATGATCTGATGATAAGAGCGATGGCCTTGGCCTGGAGATGTAAAAGTTCAGTTCTTTGCCTTGCTTTGATTTGTACAGTCACGACCCAAGTCACTAAATATTTGTCTCAGTTTCCAACCTGTGAAGTGGAGATAACATTTCACCTTGCATGGGAGTTTTATCTAGCAAGCCATGGCCAGACTGCAAGCTGCTCCAGTATTGCAGGAATTGAGATATGGCAGGCATATGAGCACTGCAAAGTCTTGATTAACATGGAGGAAGTAGGATTCTGCCTTTGGTGTTCCCTGGCTTGTGGCAGACAGCAGTTTTTTGTCCCCCAAGTTTAGGAAACTCCATCTGCTGCTGGGTGAGCACAGAGCTCAGACAAGATTATCGCAGCTTGAGCTGATGACTCACAGCCTGGTTACAGCTCATGCCGGGACTAAATGGGAGGAGCCTTGACTTGCTCTGGTTGAGCTTCACAACAGGAAGAGTGACAAACTTGGGGTATTTTGGGCTGCTCTACCTTTGGGCTGGATCTTGACTTGCTCCATGGCATGATGCTGTTCGGGGGACACAGCATGTACATTGTATAACTTACTTGGTAGCAGTTGTGGGTATTGAGAGCAGAATGTAGGGTATAGGTAAAGGAAGAAGGAAAGGAGACAAAATGTAGATATTGGTGGTTGTGAAATTTGGGAGGTTTGCTTAAAATGCATTGCTGTATGCTCGCCTCCAATTAGGAGCAATTAGTTTCTCTATTAAAGAAGACATTTGCAAAGGCTATTTCAATCAGAAAAAAAGCTTCATGTGAATGTGTGGCAGGTGGTGTGAAGGGAACATTAGTTTCTTCAGGGATTTGCTGCCTCATTTCTCACATTACTATTGCCTTCCCTCTCTCCTAACGAGTCCTTACCAACTGACTCAGCCTGTAGCTGCTGGAGCACTAAGGAGCAGCTGAGGTGACAGCTGAAGAGGGACTGGCCCCATTCTCTGGGTATTTGCTGTCAGTTATTTAGGTGTTCAGAGGGGTCTTTCAGAGGACTTAAGTAATTTTAGGTGTTAAAAATCCACATTTGAGTGTGTGAATTGGGTAACTGTCATCCTGGCAAGCTTGACCCCAGTGTACATGTAAGCCCTTAATGCTCTTGTGATGAGTTCTGATAGGAGTGAAGCATAACTTATTTTTATAGATTTACTTTGCTTGCCTCTAATGATGGGTTAACAGTAGGAATTAGCTTTAAGAATTAAACTGCAGGTTTATTTTTTCTGAAATAAATTAGTTTCCTCACTTGGATAAGCTCAATATACTGTGCAGGGCTCTCATTTGGAAAGTGCCTTACAGTATCTCTGCTACTTGAATCCTTACCAGTAGAGTTTTCACTGTCAAGTTTATCTTCCTAAATACTTTATGGCTTCAACTTTTATTCCATGAAAGGTAGAGAACTGACGTAAAGGGCAAATAGTGAACAGAGAAACCTAGAGTGAAAGATTGCTTGCCTGCCTGTCTGCTCCTTGTGCCCTTTCAGATGGTGAGTTGGCAGGTGATGCCATTTTTCTGAGTTACTAATACATTAATCCATTGCCTGGACACTGAGGCATTGTGCTGATGGTGGAGCTGTGTCTTCTGGAGTTGTGACTGCTTGTGGTTGGCAACTGTGCCGGCAGGCTTCTCCTAAATAGGTGAATAGGTCTCAGCTGGTAGCCACTTCTGCTGTGATTTTGGACAAAAAATGTGCATTCTGCACAGTATCTCTTCTTGACACTTGACTTTTCCAGACATCTTCACAGTAACAGTCAGTGCTACCGTTCCTTTTAACCTCCCTGCCCCCTAAGCTTGAGTTCTTTGGCATGTACCTTTTTAGGAAGATCTCATTGCGTTGCATCCATTTTGCTGATGTCTTACACAGATTGCATCCTAGGAAATAATTCTCAGGTTATGCTGTTTTTGTGAGCTGAACATTCAAAGCTCTTTCATCTAACCCGTGTTCTTTGGCATTTTCATTGCTAAATCCAAAGCATAAAGTTTTCCATAGTGGGGTAAGAGTGTGAGGGAAAGCAGTGCAGCTTCTCTTCCCTCCTCAAGGTAAAATGTTGTTGTTCACCTGGCAATGGAGAAAGGGGGGAGTCTTTTTTAGATGTGGAATAATTCTGGCTTAATTGAGAAGGAAACTTTCTGGTGGTATTTTCATAAACTCTCAACAGTTTCACCTTAAGGCAACCATGCTGTTGTCTCACATTTCAGGAGGGGAAGATTAATTTTCAACACCTACTCAGGGCCATGTTCCTCAGAGCTGGTGTAGGAAGTGTAATTCATATCTTCCAATACCAGCTGATTCACCTTCCTTCATTTCTTTTCCCTCCCAAGAGGGATGGCAGGAGGCACTATCATCTCCCAACACTGATTTCTATCAGTTGCACCACAGTCTTGAGTAAGAGGGTATATCCATGCAGTTTTGGTATATACATGCAATGTAATCTCCAGCAGCTGGAAGCTGAAACCACCTTTGGAATGAAAATAAGGAACCATGTGATTCTTGGTTTTAGTTTATTTTACGTAAAAATGATGATTAGGTTAAAGGTTGTTCCTGGATGCATGCTGGAGTCTGTGCTGTGCAGATGGGGTGTATTTTTTCAAAGGCTGCTGTCAGGAGTCCAGCTCAGCCACGGCCCCCTGTGAGCTCAGAAGCTGAGAGTGCACACTGAGGGCAAGATAGAGCAGAAATCTCTCTCCTTGCTTGATTCTCAGGAATCCCTGGGAGGCAGCAGCCTGTGGCTGAGGTTAGTCTTGGAGAATATTCACCCTTTACCCTGAGCCTGAGTCAGAAGAAGATATGCTCCAGTGTGACCAGAAATGAAGGCGAAAGTGTGTGTTGTGCAGTTCACCAGAGCTGCTGTCTTTTAAATCCCATGGAGGCGGCCTGCAGGACCCGCTCCGTGTTTGTCCCCCGTGTGCTGAGCCCTCCCCTGCCAAGGGCCATTGCTGGCTAAAGGTGGCCCTTCTGCCAGAGCTGTGAACACAACACAGATACAGACAGGTTTCCCAGAGGACACGTATAGTTAAGCTCTCTTCTCAGTTTGGTCTGATTCATGTAATGCATCTGACTGTCTTTTTCAAAAACAAGTAAATAGTTTTAACTCATACTACAACTGTCTAAAACTGTTATGACTCTTCTGAGCAGTTTCAGTGATGCTGGGAGGGAATAAATTACGCCACCATAGAAAAGACAAGATGGTGTCTGGGTTTGGGTCACTACCACCTCAGCAAGTCATACAGACAGGAAGAGGAGTGACCAATTTGTAAAGATTTTGTGCCCCACCTTCACACTGAAGGGCTCCTGGAAGCAGGCAGAGACTTTCCTCTGTGTGCCCATGCTGGGACTGGATTTGCACAGCTCCTTGCACGCACAGATTGCTGCAGTCTGAGTTTGTGGTAATGGCAGTGAGATGGTGATAACGGCGGGGCCGAG
>NW_008239283.1:8264795-8271873 GCF_000691975.1 Corvus brachyrhynchos | reverse complement strand
TGCCGGGAATGAACCATCCAGCCCCCGCAGCCACGGCGTTAGGCTGCAACCGCAGCAGCGTAGCATGACTGCAATAATCCAGACTGCTTAAGTATCTTTCTCCTAATTCTGTATTTCTAGTTCCTCAGAGTCTTTTCCAGGCTGACCTTTCACAGGCTTTGTCTTTTGTAAAGCCGTAAAGCTGTTTGCTTGTCACTGATCTCTAAGCAATATAGTGCCTGGTCAAACCAAACCTGCCTTTAAATGTATGGTATTGGGGGTGGCGTGTGTCTGGATTTGTGTGTGCGCTAGCTGTTGGAAATTTGAATTCAATATTGTGTTAAAGATGTTGAAGATGCATCTCTTATAAGAAAGCATCAAGTCTTAAAACCTCATTGTGTTTAAGTATCTGGAATTATACCTGGGTGTGCGGTGCTGCTGGTGAGAACATGAATGGTTTGGTGGGAGTAAGTACCCAGAGGGAAAAGGTGGTGCAAAATTCTTTGGCTCCTGATTCTTCCTAAGATGATTCTGGGGTTTTTTTTGGGGGTTTTTTTTAGCAGAAACATGGATATCCTGGCACGGCCTGACTGCTCTGGCTATTGTGACTATTAAGTGAACATGCAACCAACACAATTGCAAATCGTACCTGTGATTATGGGGAGAAACAGCTGCTTTTGTCATCCTCCCTCCCTGCCAAATTTGTGGATGATTTTCCATCAGATGTCTGCAATGCAGATGGCTAAATTATGCAAGGGAGTCTGCAGCTGTTGTAGTTTATGCTCTCCTGTACCGGTGAAGGAACTGTAAACTGCCTCATGTCAGACGTGAGAGATCCTCTTTTACATGATGCATTAGAAGTCTCTGTGTGTTACAGACTTCCATGGCAGAAGAGAATACATTTGTGTTCTTGCATGGGTGATAAGAGGGCTGGGATTTGTGTGTGGCTGCAAGGATTGTGTCGCCCCTGCTCCATGTAGATACTCCTGCTTTTATATGTAGGGGTGCAAGTTCAAGGTCAACCATAGGGCACATGTAAGAACTGGCTATTCTGCTGTTGTGAGAGGTCACTGCTCCTTTGGGATTAAGAATGGAGAAACCAATGGTGTTATCCCTAGGTGTTAAATGTTTAGAGAGCAAAGGTGCATCTGAAATTTTTGACAGTTTTTTTCCTTTGCTTGAAGTTGTCCGTAAATCTTGTGTGAGTGTGTTCTGAACTGCCAGTGGCCCACTTGCTGAAAGCAGGACTTGTTTTGTGATTCAAATTCGTTTTCTCATCAGGCTAATGGAGGTATTTTTGGTATGCAGCTATAGATGGATGTAGAGCTGGCATGATACAATAAGTAGCTGGTACATGATAAGAGTATTCAAGCAGTCTGTTGATGACAGAAATATAATGATTCTTTAAAATCTTTATTTGCAATTTAGTTTGCCTCTAGGGTTCTTGATGTCAGAAATTGCTTCTTCACAACTGCCTGGATGTTGTCTTTTATCTCTTGCTTGTCGCACACACTTCAGATCCTCAGACAATATTGTCTTGAAATGAGAGGACATGACCAAAAGCATGGCATTTATTTATATAGTCATAATAACATGAGAGAAGCAAACACTGAATGACAGAAACAGAGATTTATATTCTTGGGCCAGCACTAAGACAGCATATGCAGGAGCTTAGCTGGAGCTGCTTGACTGGTTTTCTGCCTGTAAAACTTGGTTTTAACAGTAGAAGTACTTGTATTAGCTCATTTCTAAAAAGATTTGGAGCAACTGTGTGTTGTGAATCTTTTGCCATGGTGCCAGATAGGCTGCTGTAAACAAATACAGATATTTCCTTGGAAAAAGAGTTGCTTGGTACATTTATTAGCCTTTCCTTTGTCCGTGTGCTGCTCACCCTTTCACTTCAGCATTGCTCTGTCCATGCTTGGCCTTTGCCTCTACATTTGCATATGGTCACTCTCTATGAAGGACATAGTGCTGAGCAAGTGTTGTCCTCTGCCCTGCAGTGGGATTCTGGAGGGAAGTGACCAAGGTGATGTGGGGACCTTTGGTCACCACTGTCTGGGGGTGCAGCTGAGCTAAGCTGTGTGACAGTGACTGCACCAAAGGAAAGAGCTGCTTATCTGCCCATCTGCACAGTGCAAATGAGAAGAT
This sequence comes from Corvus brachyrhynchos, assembly GCF_000691975.1. Classification (NCBI taxonomy): domain Eukaryota; kingdom Metazoa; phylum Chordata; class Aves; order Passeriformes; family Corvidae; genus Corvus; species Corvus brachyrhynchos. Next base: position 8,269,743 of record NW_008239283.1, on the reverse strand, counting down.
TGATTATAAATAAACTGGGAAAGAAGAATTCTTGCTTCATTTAGACATCTGTTTTAAAAATGGTTAGCAAGGGTGCATACCAGATGTCCTAGCACTGATTGTTGTAAGTTTTGACTTCTTTTCCCTGTCTTGTAACACTTCCTTTATGCTCATCTGTGTGCTCTTTCTAGCCGAGCCTTGGCCCTTGCAGCCTGGGGCTCCTTTTGTGCAAGAGGATCAAGATGAGGGGTGAGAGGTCAGAGGAGTTGTCCTGACCTGGTCAGCAGCACCTGGACTGGTTTCTGCTGCCAGATGGAGAGTAGCTCTGTCTTGCACCCCCAGGGCAGCTACTTGTCTTCTGCAAGAAAAGAACGAGGCTGTGGGAGTCCCCTTGGATAGACACCTACAAGACCTTTGGGTGTTCCCACCAGCCATGACCCACAGAGGCTCAGAGGATGGCAGTGCTTGGAGTAGGCACAGGACATCCTTGTATTGATTGCAGCCTTTCTTCTCACCTGGGATGGAATGAGTTGATTCCCTTGCTTAGTCTTTTAATGTCAGTATATGCTTAACAGGACAGTGCATCTTCTAGAAGCACATCTGTCACAGATGCCCACTGCGTACCTGTGGACTCCTTCCATTGTGTCAGCAGCACACAGGAGCATTTGGGCTCAGGGTCTGTAGGGTTGTTGTTATTTTCCCACTCATTTTATGAACAGAAAGCGTTTAAAACTAGAGGAGCTTAGCACAGAGGGATGAAGGTGCTGCTGAACAACCTAATGTAGCAATCAAAGGAGAGACAGTGACCTTGGAATTCATTTAAATAACTTTTCATTGGCCTTGAAAATTTAATGGCAATCTTCACAGGATTATTCAAAGATAGGCTAAATAATCATAGGAGAGATTATTTGATTTTCAGTTTGTAGGTCTGACTTGTAATTTCTATCTCCCCTTTTCTGCAGTGGTAGGTAAAAGCAGGCTGTAGCTCACAATGGCAAAATTCTCATAAAGACAGCCAGAAAAGCATCATTTATTGTGGGAGAAGCTCTTAAGGTTTGTTGTCCCTCTCTCAGGTTCAGTTTAATGTGGTGACTGTTTTCCAGGCTGATACATCGTGCTGTCCTCTGTCAGGGGTAGAACAAGCATTCACAATAAAGATTTGAAGACTTCAGTTTGAATTTAAGTGCCTTTTAAAGATCTGATGCTTCTTCCCTTTATCTTAAGCATGAGTGAGTTAGCTTTGTGGCAGTCAGTAGTGCTGTGTCTGTGTGATGTTCATGAAAGAACTTGGAACAGTGACATTTCATGGTCTGGATATCTTGATCCAAAATATTGCTTACATGAATTTCAGATGCTTTGGATATTTTTTCATTTCCTGGGCAAAATGTGCCTGGGTTGTTGGTTTGGGTTTTTCCCCCTCTGCATAGCTTTGTGAAAACTCTGGTTGTTTAATGCCTTTGGTTGATCAGATCTAATTAATGATTGTAATATAATTGGAATAGAGTGGATACTGTAGCCAGAGCATAGTATGAACCTTGCTGTGGCTAAAGGACTCAGTGTGTAAAGCCCACCAGGGTGAAGTTAGCCCTGCAGAAAAGTATTGTTTGTACAAATTCAAGCTACCTAATTCAGAGAGGTTCCCGGGTATCTGAGCTGGGAGTTGAGATGCCCTTTGTTTAGAAGTGAGGAAGAGCACAAAATGAATAAAGTTCGCTGCTCCTAGAAGGAGAAATAAATCAACTTGGGCAGGGATCTGTCAGCCCCTTACACAAAGCCATATGCCTGCAAGTTTTCTGTGGGTGGCAAATAAATCACTTTGCCAGCCTCTTTTGTGCTTTTAACCAAGATAAGCAGTGCTGAGACAGTAACTCTTCCTCAGCCTCTCCCAGCTTCTTCCTGAATTCACCTGTGAAGCTGCCACATCAGGTTCCCAGCATTCTCACACCACGGTGTAAAATTAAAGCAAAGCTTTCTCCACCAGCTGAGCTCCCCTTGTTCTGCTGCTCCCATTATTGGATTTTGCTTAAAAGAATGGCATGGGGCTCTTTAATGCTGTGGTTTCTGTGCAGATGACTAAGTGGTATGACTATAGCTGGTGTTTGAACTGGGGTTTGGTCTGAGATCAACCGCTTCGGTATTTGCTGTAATTCTTAGGTGGGATTTGCAGTTGTTATTCAAATGTGTTCACCCTGTTCTATAAACATGCCCTGAAAGTGTTCCATGATGTGCTGTGGTGGCTGAAGCTCTGTTTGCTCTGGTGAAGTTACTTACACCTGGATGTCTTATCGCCTCTTGGCTGCAAACGCTCTTTGACTTGTGCTATATAAAACATGCTTGTCTTGTTGAGTTCAGGCTCAGGTTCGTGTCTGCTGGCTTCAGCAGTCATCCCATTAGAGGGAAACAAAGCAGTGCTGAGGTTCAGAGTCTTTTGTTTATTTTCTTTTGGACAATGGTGTAAAAATAGCCCCAGCCCTGTTACCCACACACCTCAGCATTGGCTTTTGCTGGCATGCATTGAAACACATTTCTAGCTGTATCTTCTGATACAACTTCCAAAAGCTCAGCAAAGTCTGGGTTTTCAAGTGCCCATTCCAACAATAACAGCTCAGGAAAGCGAGCTGGCTGCTGCTGCAGACAAGAGGGAGAGGTGCAGCGAGGCACTGCACTGGGATTGCAGCGCACTGGGCAGGTGAGGGCAGTGTGCCGGGGCTGTGCCAGCGCCTTGTCCAAGCTCCTTGCACCTCCAGTCAGACCTGACCCTGGCCATGCCAGGTGTCCATCCCGGCCACTCCGTCCCTGTGCACTGTTCCAGGGGAGGCTGCTGTTGTGCCAGTCCCTTGGGGACAGGGAAGGAGCTGTCACTGAGGCCCAGCATCACACTGAAGGTGCCAAAGTGTAACTTCACATCGCTGCAGGAACCTCACCTGGGCCTGCAAGCAACTGCACCAGCTGAAAGCAGTTTAATTTACACCCAAATAATTTATTCTAAGTCTGCTTTTCTCACTCATGCATTCATTTTATTTTATTGTAATGTCAGCACTTAGCAGTGAAGTAATGGCAGATCTCTGGAGAACTTCTCACAAGTGAGAAAGCACCATTATCTCGGTTTTACAGACCCTGCTTATGTTGGGAACATATGTGGTGGTGTAATTACACTGATGTGATTAAATCAGTGCAAATCCTTGCTAGGGGGACATGCTGCAGCACTGTAAAGCGGAGCTTATTATCAGTGCAGTTGAATTCAAATTATATTACTCTATTAAGCTGTACTAGTGTAAGCCTCCACTGAAAGTCATGAAGTCACATGAGGAGCTGTGTTGTTTCTTTTTAAAGCAGATAAAGATTTGGAAGCTGAAATGGGTGAAGTTGTGCCTTGCCTAAGAGCATGCTAGAAGCAATGGGCTTGACAAATATTTATAGTACTTTTTGTAAGGAAAAAGGTGTGAGTGTGAAATCAGGGGGTGTATTATTATTATTTTTTTTAATAGATTAAGTTCTTTGTTTAAACTATTGTGGCCATTTTGGAAAAAATCCTGTATCATACTAAGGCTTTACTAATGCATACAGAATTCAAGTAAATCTTTACCACATGGTTTTGGATTTTGATAATGGCTGGATGGGTCAATGAATAACCATGGTGTATACAACTTAATTGTATTTTTGTTTTTTGGCAGGGTGTGGGCACTGTAAGAAAATGAAGCCAGAATATGAGAAGGCTGCAGAGTTTCTCCATGTAACCAGTGATGTAAGCTAATTTCCTTTATTATATCCTTCAAATAATCAGTAATAAATAACTAGAGTAATAAAAGTGACTTTTCTCCCTACAACAAATTCAGCTGTTCTCATCCTCCCACAGGACCCTTCAAAATGTGCTTCCAAAGTACAGTCTCATCGCTAATGCATGAGCCCTGCCAAAGTCTGAGGAAGAACATTCTGTCTTGAACGAAAACAAAATCGAAAAATGTTTATGTATTCTGCTGTAGGCCTTATACATAATATGATCAAATCCAAAAATGGATTTTTTTCCCCTTACTTAAAGGCATTGAATGTGAAGAAACATAGGCTTTTATTTATGAATTAGATTTGGAAAAAAACAAAAGGGGTTGATCCCTGTTTCAAATACCCTGTTTTTAATGGTTGCAGCGCTCCATTAGCTTCATCTTAAGTGCTCCATCAGCTCTCTGGAGAAGAGAGATCCAATAATACAAGTATTAGTGTTATTGATTCGGTCTCGTGCTGTGTATGCCATGCAGGAGGAGAAGTAGAATTAGTCTCCCCCATACTTTAAGCATCTTCTGTGGAGACATCTAGAGTTCCTTTATTGCTGCTGGAGAGGGAGGAGATGAGAAAAACAAAGACCCAATGAATCACACTCTACGAATGCCTGTTCTTCTGTGCATCTAAAAGTGGTCCACAAAAAGATGCCCACAAGTTAGGGAAGAATTAATTTGTAAACTTGTCTTTAGCAGTGCTTGTTTCTTCTGGGAGAAATAGGGGTTTGTGGGAGGAAATGCAATTTCTGAGAACGGCTCTTAAGCATTATAAAGTGAATTATATACAGAGAATACTATCAGAAATGGGAGGGGAACAGGTAAGATTCTGCTTACATTTAGTCCATAGCATGTCCCTTCCTGGTTTTGCATCAGTCCTTTCTGTCTTTCTGTATGTCTGTGCTCAGAATCACAGAATTAATCAGGTTGGAAAAGACCGCTGAAATCGAGTCCAACCCATGACCAAACACCACCATGTCAACCAGGCTATGGCACCAAGTGCCACATCCAGTCTTTCCTTAAACACCTCCAGGGATGGTGACTCCACCATCTCCCTGGGCAGCCCATTCCAGTGTCTAATCACCTTTTCTGTGAAAAAATTCTTACTCATGTCCAACCTAAGCCTCCCCTGGCACAGCTTAAGACTATGTCCTCCTGGAGGCAGCAAAGGAACCCAGACCATGAGTGATTGCCCCCAC
>NW_008239283.1:8262665-8264760 GCF_000691975.1 Corvus brachyrhynchos | reverse complement strand
TGGGATTTACAGTAAGTGATCTCTGTTTCAGAGTCCGGGTGTCCTTGCAGCAGTCGATGCTACTGTCAACAAGGCGCTGGCAGAAAGATACCACATCTCAGGGTTTCCTACTTTGAAATATTTTAAAGATGGAGAGGAGAAATACACTCTGCCACACCTCAGAACAAAGAAGAAGATCATTGACTGGCTGCAAAAGTAAGTTTTGAGGGTTTTGAGATAGTATTTGGGTTTCTGGTTAGTGACTCCTGCAGATGGCTTTGGTGAGGAACTAAACGGAGCTTCAACACTGCCTAAATCCCTTGCTAACAAAATTAAACTGAATTCCAGTATTCAAACCCACAGAAACATGTATGTTAATTATGGTCTCTAATACACCAAATCCTTTATTTGCTATGGGGTTTTTCATAGTTGTCCCAGTATTTCTTTCCCAAAATAAATATTTTTCAAATATGCCTTAAGCCTTTCACCAGAGAAGGAATAGCAATGGCTGTGAAAAATAAACAGAACATTTGTTGTTTCCTCTTTATACAAAGCAGCAGATCACAGTGTTAGTAAGTGAATTTCTACAGTTGTACTTTTCTCTTTCCAACATTTCAGAGCCAATGCCTAGAATTCCACCCACGTGGGGCTGAAGGAAAGCCAGCGAGACCAACAAAACCAGCACCTCTGAGAGCACTAACCAGCTTTTCTTGGGTGGTGTGCTGAAATATGCAGAATTAAGTTTGCTATAAAAATGATGACAATAATTTCATTTCAAATTAAATTGCTGGTAAAATTCTCTCTTTAAATATGCATTATATATGCATGTATGTAAAAGTATGCATATATATATATAAAACATGTATTTTCTTTAGGTACTGTAAGCCTAATGTATTTTGTGCATTAGTCAAGGGGAAGAAAACCTGCCAGAGTTTTGTGAATATTTTAATCATTTAACTGTTACGTGCAGTTGGCATGATGAATGTAATCTATATTTTTCCCCACTTATCTTGTGGGGGAGGAGGTTGTGTGGGGTTTTTTGGTTCCTGTCCTTTCGTCCTTCCCCCTTTTCTCCTTTCTCTTTTCTCCTTTCTCATTACATCTCTGATGGCTTCAAATCAGGTAATAGATATGGTCTGGCAGTGTCATTGTAGCATGTTGGGAAGCTTTATCTGTGTTTTACTTTTAGACATGGTACTCCTATGGCCTCCCTGCCCACGCAGGCTCCAGGCTGCTGTATCCATATTGTATGTTAAGTCACTGTCCTCATTTCACTGCTTTGCTCGACTCTTTTGAGCACTGTGTAATTTATACTGAGTTAAACAGTCAGGCTGATGCTGCCTGTACATACTGGCAGGTGAATAAGCAATGAGGAACAGGGAAGGGGTGTTAATTCTTCTGGATCCTGCTGTGCCTCTGGAATATTTTTGTCTGCAGCCTCAGCTAGTCAGCAATACAGGTGAAACCCAGACAACTTGTCTCCTGCTCTTGCCTCCTGGATGTTCTCCCAGCTAGAGAGGCATTAGAATAGCATCCTTGTTTTCTGACCAGGGATAGAATTTTCACAGCTGCACTGAAGGTGGTGGAAATAGGGAATCATCTGGGGTGCAGGCTGGTGATAAAAGTCCAGCTTGTGGAGACCTGTCTCAATGGGTGGTCTAGTTGCAGCCATGTGGGTTTTGGCTCTGGTTCCTCTCTGGTGATTGTGCTGCCACACGAGGTTGTTACCAGTTCCTAGGTAGCTTATTCCAGGTCAGCATGGAAAAGTTTTTGTGAGAATAAGTCACACCTCTGTAACTGTAATCAGTGATAGCTCACAACAACTGTGTTTGTGGGAAAATTCAGCCCATCTAACTTTTTCTCTAACAACTGGAAAATCAGTAACAATGGAAATAGAGTGAATGTCCACCAAGTGACCTTGAGAAAGGGCTTTGAAAATTAAGTTTTTCTCCACTTGGTTTTTATGTACCTGATACAACTTAATATGGTGTCATTCAAAGTGTCAGGAAAGTCTGAAAAGCTAATTTATTACCAAGGCGACATATGAAGGTCTTTATACTGTGGCACCATTCTGATGATTTTATATAAGTAATCACTATTTAAGATACAGCAGGAA
>NW_008239283.1:8241997-8262637 GCF_000691975.1 Corvus brachyrhynchos | reverse complement strand
GCAGGAATGAATTTAATGAGTCTGAGAGAAGTCTGTGAGCTAGTGAATAGCAGAATTTTTGTTAGAGGTGCTCTAGGTGTGCGGGATTGCTCTGATGTAGCCAGTATGTGCAGTCATAATTGAAACCTGACATTCTCTTTACCGAGGTGAAATATTCCAGTTCAGTCACCCCCAGTATTCCAAATGGAACAATGCTGATTATTGCATCTGGGCTTTAATATCTGAATTCTAGAGAAGGTCATGAAATTCATTACAGAAGTTTGCGTGATGGCGATAAAGAGTACAAAAAGGATGGTTGAATGGAAGATGCTGTTCTATATCGGTTGCCTTTTGAGTCCACCTGCTTGCTGTTCTTCTCAGCTCATGCCTGTGGATGATTCAGTGATACAAAGCCATGTTTTTTCCACCCAAATGTTGGATGCAATGTAGGAAGTCTTCATTCGACATTTCTACTCATATGCCTGACTACAATACCTTAAATTATATTTTTGTTGAGTTCCAGAAATTAACTTGCATCTTTTTTGCTGTTCCCTGGTGTTGGAAATACTGAGTATGTCTTTCTATTGCGCAGGCACCCTGAAGGATTTTTCACATCAGTTCCCTCATGCTAATTATGACCAGGATGATGCTGTCCCTTTATCTGTTTCCAGAAACATTTTCAAACCAATTTCATTGTCTTTCTTTTCTAGTCCTGAAGCACCACCTCCACCTGAGCCTGCATGGGAAGAAAAACAGACCAGTGTTATCCACCTTGCTGGAGAAGACTTCAGGGAGTCCTTGAAGAAGAAGAAGCACACCCTTGTCATGTTCTATGCACCATGTGAGTAAATAACCTCTCTACATGGATGGGTTTTATAAGCCCTACAGTTGTTATGAAATCCTGAAATAATTCCCTCACTGTCCCCAGACTTTTAAGGGTAAAGAGCTGATTCTGAATATAAGTGCATGGGACCATCATAGGCACAATCATTTGTATCTTTATAAATGGAAACAAAACAGTATATAATGGTTATATTATTTAATGCAGACACCAAAGCCGGCAGCAATACAAAAACAAAACAGATTTATTTTCCTCTGCTGCATTTTATGGTCCATATAACAAAATGTGATCCTTTATAGTAGCACAGTGGACTTGGAGAGCCTGATTCATTAGTGCAGCACTTCAGTAGTGAAATCAATACAGTAGTGTAGGAGGAGCCAGTCCACGAGGCAGAGAACAAATTTTGATGGAGGAAATTTTGCATGCAATAAATCTGCATTTAAGTCTCCACTGGGACTAGGGACATAGCTTCCTCCTCCTAGATTGTTTTGCATGCACCACATAATCACTTTGTTTTTCAAGCTTCTGAGAATATTTCTAGAGAAGTTTAGAATCAGGCCCTTTATAAATAAGGTGAATGAGAGGAACCTCTTCTGTGTTCCTGTGCTGTCCCAGAGGCAGGCAGACTAGGTACAAGTCCTTAACTTTTGAGGGATTTTTCCAAGGGAGAAGATAATCCAGGCATTTAATATTAGATACTATTAACGTGCCTTTACAGCCTCACCAGATGCAAAAAAAAATTCTTCCATATCACATAGCCAGCAATTAATGGATAACCTTCAGATAAACAGTTACCAACTTGTCCCATTAAACTGAAGGTATTTTCCATAAAGAGAGAAAAAGGTCCTTTAATGTTTGATCAGGCTGCCCCTTATTTTGCTTTTCTTTTAGATAGTTAAACATGAATGCTTTGGGGCTCCCATGGAGGGATGTGGGAGAAAGCAGGGGTGCAATTCAGGAGGGAGATTTCTGGAAGGTTGTAAAAGAAAACAGAAGGGGACATAATCCCTTCTCCACTCCAGTTCCCACCACCTATTGACTAAAAATTGGCCATATGGCAGGAATTTCTGATTCATAGACCTCAGCTGGTTAAGAGCAAATTGCAATTTTAAAATCAAATGATTGCACAGGAAATGGTAAGATTTAGGAGTTCACTGTCTCTTGAGTTCTCTTTTCCCAATTAGTGACTTTCTGCATAAGAGAGATTTATTTCACTTTTGGTTTTTAGCTGCACCTTTTTAAGGCAGTTAGATTCTTGGTCTTTTTGAAGGCCATGTTTAAAGCAAAGACTTTATGTGTGATGAGTATGCAGCTCCCAGGGTTGAAAGCATGAGGCAACTTGCCTGATGGGCTAATTTTTTGCAGTTGGACTTCCACCACCACCTTACTTCAGAAGGGGCAAATGGAGGTCAGCCTGGCCCTGTCTGCATGAGCAGGCTGTAAAAGCAAGGCTTGCATGATGTAAAACTGTTGGGTCCTTCGAGGCTGCACTTCAGACACATTTTTGCACTGTTTTTGACACAGTGCTGCATGAGACCACCTATATACAGGACAAAGAGGTGTTAACTGGAACCCTGTCTGGCCTTCCCATGACTCCTAAGACAGCGTTGCTGTTGTGGTGTCAGTACGTGAGTCATACACAGTTTCTGATTTGTCAGATTTGTTCTCTCTAAATGTGGAAGTGTCTGTGAGCAAAGCAGAAAGACACACACAGGGAATGCAACGAGCCTGCACTTTGTTGGGTGCAGAGGAAAGCACCAGATTAATATTTTAAATCCTCGTTTTCTATGAAATAAACATTAATGCACTAGGATAATTAGAATGAATCAAATCATTATGTTTTTTCAGCTTTTTAGAGTGATAATGTGCCTCCTGATAAATTTGATAGATTAGCTTTTGTTTACTATTTTCTCAATTTTGAGACCTCTTGGAGCTTACACTGCCAATTAATCTTAACTTGCTTATTTTAGTGCAGAAGGAACACTGCTAAAGTTTCAAGGTCCCATTACCTCAAATAATTTTCTTTTTCTATTCAGATCCACATCTTGGGTGAGGGCAGACTCACAGTATGCTACTCCATTCACTTGTGACTCTGTGGCAGTATTTGTTACACTTACACATATGCTGAGATATTTTAAGATTGGGGGGGTGTGTGTATGCATGCATATATAAAGTATGTTTACATATAAATATTTATGGTAAGAAATGTATCTCTCATCTGTCATTAGAATTTAAAGCAGAAAGTTGAGTATTCTGACCTTTGTCAAGCTTTCAGCTAGAGTGACAAACCTTTAGGTAAAGGCCACAGATATATATCTTAGATGCAAATTAAAATGAGAGCTGGCTTTTCTGTGTCAGCTTGCTGTCCAAATTACTTAATATGTATAGGAGAGCCACCAATGTGCTGCTGTGCTGATAACTCAGGACTGAGCTGAGCAGGGCTTTAATGGTACTGAACAGTGCTTCACAGTGATTTAGCTCTGGAAGAGAAGACTACATCCACATGGAAAAGATAGGGAACTCATTACTCTGTCTCCTGGAATATGGGTGAAGCATAAAGGTTATTCCTCATGCCTGTGGAGTCTTTTAAGGACTGAGAATTGGAATCAAAACTCTTGAAATTACTGGGGGAGAAAGTCCGCCCCTGCGGACTTGACACCCACAGAGATCTTGATTTCACATTCCCATTCCTGCCTGCTGGCATCTGTGTGTGCTGTAGTGACTGATTTGGGGCAGGAGGCAGGAATACGGGCAGGTTCCCAATACTGACTTGGGAAAAAGTGCCTGCTGTAGAAAACCCAGTGCTACTTGTGCCGTTAATGACCTGGGACCAGATCTTCATCCAGATGTCCTTTGGGTAGGTCTGTACCATGCCACACAGGCTTGAAGTGTGGGCTGGCATGTGTTAGAGCTACTCAGGGATAGGACCTGGAGCAGGCTGCTGGCATCTGTGCTGCACAGCACCTGCCCACCTCTTCTCTGGGCCCTTGTGCAGCTCTTGAGAAGATGTAATTGTCATCCCACTCATGTGTCTAAGTTCAAATGCCTGAAATAAGAGGAAGACAGTGATACCATCTGCAGAAGGGAAGCATGAAGCCACAGGTGCATGTGGGGACTGCTGTGAGGGGTTAGGGGAGTATTTGAAAGCAGTAAGATTAATGCACAAGCATTCAAGAAGCTTTTGGGGAGAGTTTATGTGATTTGTGTCTGTATTTTTTCCCTCATCCAGTCCTTGGAGTACTGGATTCCATGAACTACTCCAGGTTTTCTTTTATAACTGTTTGGCTTTGTCCAGAAATGGGGAGAGGAGACAACTAGTCTGAGTATAGTTTGGTGTGCACACAGAGCCTGGTACGTGGATGATCAGGATTTGGGGGCTATGGAGCATATTGGGAAGTGAGCCAAATGGACAAGAGCAGTTAGACTGCAGTGCTGAACCAGCCAGGGTCAGGAGGGCAGTGGCTGCAGGTCTGTGCTCTACAGCCAGAGCTTGGTTCAAGGCTTGCAGCACTAAAGCCAGCCATCCTGGACTGACCTGTTCGAATCAGTGCCTCTTCTGGGATCAGCGCCCTGACTTTTCTTTCTCTTATGTCCTCCCTGTTCATATAGCTTATCTGGATGTGTTTTATCTGCATTTTTACTTTTATGTGCTCTCTCCACTCTGTTATTCCAGATAATTGAGATTTGACTTTGACAATGCATTAAATTTTAACCTCCTACTACTGTAGCACTGAAAACTGCAAAATAGAAGCAGTTGGTTGTGATTAGTTGTCAGAATCACAAAGGGTATCAAAAGTTCCAGTAAATAATGTCTTTGCAGTTGGAGGTGTTTTTGCTGCATTATTCAAACAGAATTAAGGGGGGAAAAAGAGTGATTGAAGCTGGGTGAGACTCTTCTCTGCAGTGCCCAGGGACAGGACAAGAGGCAATGGGCTCGAACTGAAGCACAGGAAAGTTTGCTTAAACATTTAGAAGCGGTGATTTTTTTACTGTGGTTGTGGTTGAATACTTGAACAGGTTGACTCAAGAGGCTCCATCCTTGGAGATACTCAAAACCCAAGCTGGACACAGGGCTGGGCAACCTGCTGTAGTTGACCTTGTTTTGAGCAAGGGAGTTTTACTAGATGATCTCCAGAAGTGCCTTCCAACACTGCAATGCTGTATTTCTAGGAATAGTTATACTGGAGTTTGGGTTTGGGGTTTGGTTTTGTTGATTGTGGTTTGGGTTGTTTTTCCCTCTTCTCATCCAGTTCTGATTTTCTCTAAACAGGAAAGGCTTAATAACATCCCCTGCTAATTCTCAAACAGAAACAGAAAATGTCCACTTTAGAGTTAGAAGAATGAGAGGCCAACACATGAAAACACATTTGTGTCATTTTTTGGTTGAGATTGCTGCTTCCAAAGAGACTACAAATGAATCAACTGTGTCAGAAAGGAATTATATGTAATAGACCAGTCATTAACAGGTCCAAATGATGGGGGGGAGGGCACTCTGTTTTTAGATCAGTCAGTTTTAAAGGCAGGACTCGGCACTGAGCAAACTCATTCAGTTTCTACTTTTAGTGTCAAAACACAAGTTAATAAGCACTCTTAAAAAATAAAGACTTTCAGCAGCAATGGGAAGTAGTTGAGGGAAGGTGCTCCCTTTTAATGGTTCATAAGGGTGGCAGTTGCCAATGTTATTAACTTGCCAAATAGCCTCAATTTGTGGGACTCAACAGGGTTTGCAGAATGGGTATTTTTAATAAATGCTTTGCTGGGAGCTGAATTCTGGTTCTGTGTTCAGCAGTGAAACTTTCACTTCACTGGAAATAACTTTTTCCAGCTGATGAAATTAATTTTCTGGTGAAGCCTGACCCATGGGGGTTACCCAGAGAGCACCCAGAAATAAACCATCCTGAGGATGATTTTAATGAGGTGTTTGGATGGAGCAAGTGGCTGTACTGCTGCAAGAGGATGTGCAGTTAAAGACATCAGCCTCCTTGGTTCTTCACTTAAACTTTTTTGTAGAGTTTTTCTTTCAGGGCTGGAAGAAGTGAATGAAGGTGCCTAATTGGTGTTGCATCTGATAAAGTCCCAGAAGACTTTGGGATGTTGTTTGAGCCATTAAAAGGCTGTGTGTTAATCTAAGCTGTTTGTGGGAGATGGTACCTGGGTATTGTTCTGATGTAAAACAAAGACAGTAAAGCAGGAATATTTACATCACTGCTGCTTGATGGGTCAACTCCTGGGCAGCATTAAGAAATAAGTGGGAAATCAGGTAGGACTTTCTTCAGCAATAAGAAATCAGACAGGGATCTGACTAAATGAGTCCTGCCCACTCCTGTGTGTTTCATCACAAACGCATAAAATGCTGAGAGCTAAGCAAACCTGCATTCATTTTACCCACAAACTTTGTTCAAAATATTAATTATTCTGTATCCTGGTATGCTCCTTCTCTGTGTTTTCACAACAAAAACCGCTTGGTTTCTTCTGTCCAAGTTATGCATCAAGGAATATACAATGACAAAAAGCAGCTGGCTGAGAGTCCTTGCCAGAGTGGGTCACACTGTGTGCACAGACAGTGCATATGGTTTTTAGGTATTAATGATGACAGCCAGGAGGGCAGTGTGCTCCTCCAGCCCTGGGACCCAAGCTGTCATCAAAAAGCTGTTCTGAAGGAAGCAGTAATGTTTCCTTTTCGTCCTTCCTATTTTTTGGAGCAAGCTTGGACAAGGGTGGTTGCATCGTATCTCAGCCTTTACACAGGCATTTTTGGGGAGATAATGCTGTGTTTTGGCTAAGTTGCACTGCTGTAGCAAAACATGGCAAATTTTATTGGCTGTGAGGCCTCAGCCTGTGTCTTCTGGGCCTGAGATGAGCAGTCTGGGTCTCTGGTGTGTCACTCAGCAGACTTGGGTGACATAGTTCTGTGCAAAGTATGCGCAGAGGGGGAGAACATACTCGACAATTGAGTTTATGAGTTCAGATGTGCAGAGCAAAGCAGCAGCACAGATTAATTTAGTGTCCCACAATGGCCTTGGATTGGCTCCCACCAAGATGTTTTCCTGTCACTTGCAAGCACATCTTGTTAAATTTTGATTAGGAGGCTGTATCAAAGAACCTGAACAAAATGTATGTGTTTGTAAATGAAGCTTAAGCTATAAAAAAATTATTAAAAATCTGCTGAACAGAAAGAATCCCTTTGAAGGAAAAAAACCTTGCAGGAAGGATTTTCTGGTTGTTGACTGAGGCAGAGGTGAGATCTGGACCCTCTGATAATGAGGCTTTAAATCCCATGTGGGCTGGCACTGCAGAATTTTGATATGTTAGCTCTGCCACTAACTGCTTTCTCTCCTGCATCCGTGGTGCTCTTGTTACAGGCACGTTACAGAGGTGTGTTCTGTCGGTGTAAATAGTGCTGATGCCACAGAGCCCCTTAACAGGCTGAGTTTGATAAAGGATGGATTTACAGAGTGGTCTCTGCAATCAGGCTGGCAGAACTGCTCTTAGCCCCAGTGTTTGTGCCGAGGGGAATAATTAGCACTGAGAGAACAGTTTGAGCTGCTCTCAACTCAGAAGTTGAGGTGCTTCCCCAGGCTGTGCATAACTGTCACAGAGTGCTCAGAGGTGGCTGTGGTGGGGCAGTGGCATTAAACTAAAATTTGTTGGGGTGATCCAGCTCCTCTTGTTTTGTAACCCTAAAGTGTTACAGCTGCTTGATTTGGTGTGCAGAATATTGCCTGTATATAAACAGCTCCAGCTTGTGAGAAGGGGAGGGAAGGGCATGTTCTTGCCCCATGGAGTTCTCTCCCTGCAGACACATAGTTGTGTTGGTGCGGTGTCACTGTGGGTACGTTAGGAGACTGTGAATATGTCACCCATCCTTATGCACTGTTATGAAACCCATTTCCAATAAGACAGATGCTTTTTTTTTGGTGATGTGTAACATTGTCTGAACAGGAGCTACTTTTAAACATCAGCACAGCTGAAATTCCAGTGTTCTGCTGGCTGTTGCTAACTCAGCAGTGTATCTTCTATTAGTTATGTTTTCTGCTATGTCAGATGGCAAAATTTTTTCATTTGCACTGTAGCTGTGTTTGCAGTTAACCAGGGCTGATGCTGACTTGGTTAACCACTGCTGCTAGCTTTGTTTGAGCTACGTAGGCCAGTGACACAGTGGAAAATGCAGGTCTGCTGGAACTGGCACTCAGGTTTGTTCTGGGTGTAACTGTTGCTCTTTAACCCTTTCTGTCCAGAGGTGACTTGCTGTACAGCTTTCCATCTCAAAAGGATTGCTTGTTGCCAAATGCTGAGTGTTGGCATGCCATTTGTAATTCACTGCAGTCAGTCATATCCTTGCTTTTTGTAGTGGATAAAACAGTCCAAGAATTTTGTGCCGAGTCTTTTTACTCTCCTCACTTTGCAGTTTGACCTGTTCCAATGACTTTGTTGCTGCTGTTGCAATTGTTCATGTCTCATGGCCATGGTTTTCAAATAATTTGGGTTTTTATGTTTTGTCTTCTTTGCATACCTCCAAAGTGCTACAAAATAAGAGTTCCAATAGCTTGGGAAAAAACTCAACAAAATCCACCAGCTGGCTGTGAAATTTGGAGTAGTGTGCCTGTTGTTACGAGTAGTAAGACAAGCCTTGGTTGACCTGATGCTTAACTGAAAACCTCGTAACATTTTTCAAATCAAAGAAAAAATCCCCCTCTTTCAATTACTAATATCTTGTGTCTTAGAAATATGATTATACTGTGGTGTCAGGTTATGTCATCAAATGAGCTTTGGGTCCAGATATTCAATTAAAAGGCCCTCCAGTTCTCTACTGATAAAACAAAGTGAATTAACCTTTCAGTAACATCTCCAAATGCCTTTCTGAAATCTGCCTGTGGATTCAGTAACTCCTGTAGCCACATGAATTGCATTGGTTTAAGCAGTATACCCTTTTTCAGCTCTTATCTGTGCAATTACTGTCTGTGGCCTGTCTTTCCTTGATTGACCAAGTAATATTCTTGTTTTAATTCTAGTTAATTGCTTGGAACTCTTGAAGTGGAAATAGGCTTAGCTTGATTCTGCAGTGTACAAGCTCCCGGGCTGGCTTTGATAGCTGTGCAGGGTTGCTGCTTGCACTTGCTTAGAATTGCAGTCATTTAAAAACCAATAACGGCGGGCACTATCTACCCCTGTTATTTAAGCAGTGATGATTTCAAGCAGAGATGGGGAATTGGAAAGTCATTCTCTGCTCTGCACTTTGCACGCTGAGGGCTCCATCCTGCCACATGCTGAGCCCTCTGAGGCCCTGATGGTTGTGCAGCTGAACGAATGGAGTCAGCACCTTGTAGCCCGGCTCCCTGTCAGGCAGGATTGTGAACCCTGAGAGTCACTTAACCTCTTCCTGATTCTGTTTAACCTTGGATGTAATGACAGAGGGGGATAATCACATCTGTCTCTCTTAGGGGCAATTTGAAGCGTAATTAATTGATATTAGTTAAAGCATTTGAGATCACCCGTTGAGAGGTACTAAAGGAAGCCGGGGGCTGAGGAGGGAACAGAGCCCTTTCTCATACTGAGGGTAGAGCACAGACAGCACAAATGCCATGGTCTCACAAATTACTGGGCTTTCAGATCTCCTCTAAGGAGTTGGCCAGGACTTTGTTATGAAAGTACTGACAGTTTAAGTTAGTGTATTTAATATGAAAGCAGCCTACATTAAAATGTGTGCGTGTTTCAACTATCTCTTTGAAAAAAAAAACTCATGTAAAATATATGCACACCATTTTGCTACTTTATTTATCAAGATTTTATTAGGTACAAGATGCTAAAAGCACGCACGGCAACGACATGGGTAGGGTTATAAATCATTATGTATTAATGACGGGCAGAAGGCATAAGGTAGTGCTTTCTGAACTCCAAATGCCCGATCTGTGCTGCTGTAGTGCTTTAGTTGGGATGCTCAGGTTAGGGTTGGCAGGGGATGTTGTCCTTGCCTGACCTGCAGGCAGTGCTGGCTGCTGCAGCTCCGGCCACTCGGAGATGGTGACACAAGGACAGCCAGACCACGTCACTGCTGTAGCAGTCTCAGCTCAGTGATGCAAGTCAAGGACAGCTGCCTTCTGATCAGGTAGAGAGCCACTGTGTGAAAGCTTCTCTTTTAGAAAACCATTTCCTTTCAGACTAAAAATCACTAGTGATGGGGAATATGAATTTCCATCTAAATTTGACTGGCTTCAGCACGCAGCCATCTCTGGAGCTTATTCAGCTCTTGGCACCCAACTTGAATAGCTCGTTATAATGAAATTTAGAGACTGACTTTTCTCCATTTCTATCACTTCTTAATCTTTGGATTTAAGCTGTTGACATACTCTGCTTCCTGACTCCCTTTGCCTTGAAACACATCTTTCAGTACTGATGTTTTTCTTATGGGTCTTCTGAGCCCCCTCCAGTTTGAGCTCATTGTTGATTTGTGGGCCCAGAACGGCAAACAGCATTTCAGAGGTACCAGGCATAGAGGCCCTCTCCACACGTACTTACTATTTTAATTTATATATTCAGCGAAGTTCCTTTTGACAACTCCATCATTTTCTTTCAAAGCTGTATTGCTAGCATTGTTTGGATTTCTTTTGCTTCTAATACATTTAAAGCCCCTTATATAGTTAAAACATCATTATTACCTCTGCTGACTGTAGATACTGCTTTGATGTCCATTTGCTTCCTTTATCTATTTTGTACAAATTGTTAGCTTTTGATTTATATTCATTAAAAAACAGCTTCACCTTCATTCTATGTGCTATGCTAATACAGCTTCCACTCTTCTAGGGAAACTGAATTAACCTTGTACTGTTCAGCTGTAGAGAGGTTAAATTTTATCACTGGGCTTTGTAGTTTCAAATTAAACAAAGCATGAAGTAACTTAAAGGATGTTTTTTCATATTTAAGCAAGTAGAAACCTGTGGTTTTTGGAAAGAGGACTTGATTACTTTAGGCAATTCTGAAAATCTGCCACAATTTTATTTTAAATGTAGTGAGGTGACTGTTGTACAACAGGGTGCATCTGTTTCATGCACTGCTCTGGAGACATCTTTAGAATTGCCATCTGGTCCTAATACCTGTGTACACTGAAGTTTTAAGAATCTCTTAAGTTTTACTTTTGACTCACTGTCGTCTCTAAACAATTCACTGGTTAAAAAAAGAAGCCCCTCAATGAAAAATTATCCATTTGAATGTAATAAAAACATGCAGGTTATTCACTAGATTGTTTCATTGCTTTGAAATCTTCTTTGCATCCCTTCTGCATCCCATGGGATCCTGCAATTATGGAAGATGTTTTCACAGGATATGATGTCTGAAAATTTATCAAATTGCTACCACATCATATCAATTTTGTGTCATTCTTACCTTACCTGACAAGTGGGTTTATATTATTTTTTCCTCAGTCTGCTTTTTGTTTAAAAAACAAAAAATCAGTTCACAAGATGATGTGAGCACTTAGTTAAGTTTTTCCATTTCCCCGTGTGATATCTTTGTTTTACATCATGTAACAAATGCGTTGTGGCATCATTTTGGAAATCACATCGAGCTCAACCCTGCAGTTCTTTATTTCTTCACAGCCCTCAGAGCAGTGTTTCCATGAGAAAGAAGCTCCAGCACCTTTCTGTGCCCAAACCAATGCTGGGTCATTGGGTCTTTCTTCAAAGACACCCAGAGAAGATGCTGTACCTTGAGGTTGTTCCTGCTATCAGTAAATCCAGTCCATGGAAAATAAGCTGGGTTATATATTTTCCACCACTTCATCTCCCAAAAGACCCACTAGCTTTCCTTTAAATGCTTCTCTAATTAGAGGAGATTTAATCTGACTCCCTCTCCCCTCAGTGATAATGGCTCTGAGTGAAGCCTGCTTGCTGGCTTGCTTGATTTCCCTTGTCTGCTGTTCATCAGCCATTCCTCTTGAATTTTTCCCAGAGAAACCATATTTCTCATCTACTGGATCAGTCGAGAACTACTTGGTTTTCAGGGTGAGGAATGTGATGGTCCCTGCTGTGACTGCACCACAGTGTGCCTTCCTGGCTCCTACCAACTTTACAAGGAATGGTGGAGAAAAACCTTGCAGAAAATACTGGGTTTGTGTAAATTTTCTAATTTGTAGCACAAAGGCAAAGAGAACTTTAGAACTCCTCGATTGCAGGTGTTCTCACATGGATCCAGGGGCTTGTGGTTTAAGTGTGTAGCCCTTGTGCCCTGGCAGGTCAGGGAGAGCAGATGTCAGGATGGACTGTATGGGGGGTCCTCAAGAGAGCCAAATTCTGAGCACAGAGGTGAGAGTGCCTTGCCAGAGCTCTATTAAATTGTTTGTTGACTGAGAACAGGGAATGGCCTCAGCACATACTGCACATGCCTTAGATGTCAAGCTCTCGTTTTCCTACTGGGTGATGCAACTGTGTTTCTGCATTAGGAAATGGAGTTATCTTGAGATGTGCAGGAGTGATTAGAGGTTTTGAGTGCCAGTACTGGGATCCTGTGGAAAGGCTGGATGTTTCAGGAGCAGGTTTCTTTCACATTTCTCAAGTCAGGCACAGGAAATTACTGTTCAGTTCACATCTGCTCTTAACCCTGTTGAGATCAAATTTGACACTGTTGTAAAAACGAAAAAAGAAAATTGTTAAAGCAAAGCCCTGGATCTGTGTTAGAAGGCTCTGCTCCAAGAAGTGCTGCTTTCAATGCTGCTCCCTTAAAACTCCACTTCTTATCCTTGCAGGAAGTCTGTGTGCTTACCAAAGGATCCAAATTATTCAACGAAAATGCAATTTTCCCGCTTGTTTAGTCCATAGTGACTGAGAAGGGGCAGGACTTTTTGGTTCTTGGCGCCTTACCCACACCTTCATGTGCCACCGATTTAATCTCTTTCCATTGCAGCCCATCTGAAAAATCCTTTGTAAGGAGGCTGCACACTTCCTATCCTCATTTACTGTGCTCAGTACATTTCCTTTCTTTGCACTTTCGAATCTAGAAGATAGTGTTAACACTTAAAATAAATGTGTGACAGTGGGTGCTAAGAGGGAATGGGGAGAACAAGTTTTCCGTCTGTCAAAATGAAGACATCAACCTCTGCTTTTATTTTTTTTGGCATGTGTGCTTTAAATAGAATGACTGGGTTGGGTGACTTCCAAGTGTTTGCTGCATTTGGCAATCCTTCTAAGTTGTAACAGATGAAGTTCTGCTGTTCCATATGATGTGCTCCTTCCCCCTTTTTCAGTGACTCCTTGAAACTCCTCGGGAGTTCAGTGTAGCATTCACATCTGTTCCGTGGATGGATGTCCAAGGCTAACAAAATGCCTACTGGACGTGGAGGCAGCTCTGCCAAAAGCCATATGGTTGTGTTTTAGTTTTGCAAGCACAGTGCAGTAAAGAAAAGCGGTTGGGCCAAGAGAGAAGTGAAGGGAGGAGGGAGGAGGAATGGAGCTTCAGATGGCTAAATGAAGGTAACCTCTCGTGATTTGGTATCGGATATGGTATTTTTGTGTGGAACAATATGCTTGTTATTTGTGTTCTGATTTTCTTGAGGAGTGGGGCTCATGAAGAGCTCTTCTGCTACAGCTTCACTAGAGGCTTTGAGAGAGGCCTTACTGTCCTGAAATATCTTTTATTAAGGGTTTAAAAGATGTTCTTTGGTGAAATCTAAATTCCAAGCTCAGGATCATAAGCAAAAAAAAGGGAACCTGAAGGGTTTAAGTTTTTAGGAGCCTTTATGTTTTAGTGTAACAGTTGGAAGTGTTTTCCAGAAA
Organism: Corvus brachyrhynchos; assembly: GCF_000691975.1. Lineage (NCBI taxonomy): Eukaryota > Metazoa > Chordata > Aves > Passeriformes > Corvidae > Corvus > Corvus brachyrhynchos. The sequence goes on along the minus strand of NW_008239283.1, from coordinate 8,249,053 downwards.
AACTGCAGCATGTAGTTAAGAACAAGTATTCCTGTTTTAGAGGACATTTTTTGTTTATGAAATTCTTTTTAGATGTTGTCACCAGTTCTGATTTATTTGTGTAGGGCAATGTTAACAAGTCAACCAAGGCAATCCCCCACAGTACAGGAAATCATCCAAGATGTGTTAAGAGGCAGGCTTGACCTGCATGCTCTTCAGTATCAGGCAGACAGGACAGACAAGTGGTACGAGAGAAGAAGGGTCACCAAAGTGGGCTGATGGACATGGGAGCAGCCTGAAACCCTAGCCTCCACCTCTTCTTTCTTCTCTTCCTCCTCGTCCTCCTCCTCGTTTTCTTTCTTGACCGTTTTCTCCCAGGCAAATGCTGAATGACTCAACAAGGTTAATAGTTTGCAAGCTGTAGAACACTGCACTATCTCCCACTGAAACACAGCTGCTACAGGATAGCTGCCATCGTGCTGCATAAAGAGTTTGAAGCCATTAAGATGGGTTTACAGAAGTGCCTCAGTTTCCCAGGAAATGTTCCCTTGACTTTCTGGTGTTCTTAGCTACTGCATAGACTCTCAGTGTATTTACACAGGTGTGTCACTGCAGTGCTTTCAGAATCCTATTCCAAAGAAAGAAATGCTCTACAATTCAAACCAGTGCATGTAAGCAATGCAGTTACATGTTGGTGAAGCTGAGCCTTTCCTTTGTGGAAAGGGGTGAGCAATGTTTATGCACAGGTAATATTTTTCTTGTCAGCTGAAAGAGTGAGTGTAGCTTAGGAAGGTGGCTGCAAGTCTCCTAAGAGGGCATTTGTTCAGTCCTGACTTCAAAGTAACACTTGCTCATCATGTAAAATACTGGTAAACAACACTAGCATAAGCTATAATTGGTGTTTGTGAGCAACTCATTTGTGATTTTTCTGTTCCTATCCAGAAATAATAGCAGGATTAACTCCTTCGTCAGCATTACACAGTCTGGGCTTTTTTTTAATATGCATCTAACGCAAAAAATAGTGTCCTGAGTCTTTGCTTGGGATCAGCCTCTGTGCTGGGTTTGAAAAAAAGTCATTTGTTACAAATCTGCAGGTACTTTCCTTTTCAAAGCCTTATTTAGTATAGTAATGATGTTTTGATAGATTATTCATAGACAATAACTTGGAGACATTGCTTCTGAATTAAGAGCACTCACATCTAGACCTCGAATCAAGACAGCAGTTCTAGTTTCCCTTCTGTGACTTCTTCTGAAATGTTTGAGTAAATTCAGTGTATTTTAAAGCAAGGGATCATCTGGCCTTTTGTTCAATGCTGCAGTGGTACAAAGAAGTATCAGCCTATCTCCCATACAAAGCTCTGGGTTCCTGTGTGCTGTGTCTGTGAAACTCTTCAGGGGTTGTCCATTTGTGGTGAACAGCAGGAAGGTCTCCAGGAAGGCCAGCAACAGTCATCCTAACCCGGGATTGGACACCTGCTCTCCATCCATGAATGATGTCTGGCCTTTTGGATTTGCTTCTCTTCCCCTCCCTTACATTCCCAATGGGTTGGCTTTAACAGAGGCCATTTCCAAACACTTACAAATGCTCCCAGCAACTTCCCTTCCAACTTCCAACCTCCTTCTGTTCCCAGCCATGCTGTCTTTATTCCCATGCCCAAATGTAGCTGGTAGCTGTGGCAACAGCAGTAAAAACCTACATGGTGATACCAGGAGATACAGAGCAGGGCAGTGGTCTGTCTGTGGCTGGTGGTCCTAAAGTGCCCTTCGGGGACTGGTGGTACAGAAAAGCCCCCTGTGCCGTGGCCCCTATATGGGATGTTGTGCAACTGTAAATGTACACTTAAACTCCTTGAAGTCAGAGACATTTTAAACATGTGCCTACTTTCGTGTAGCTGACACATGGTCTACACATGCTTTGTCCTTCTCATCCCAGGACTGGATGATTTTTAATTCAGATTTCCCACTGATTCACCTTGTGTCTTGAGTTTGTCCCAGTATCTTTCCTACAACTAAAGTTTATGATGTCTTTTTCTTCCTGTGTCAAACAGGGTGTCCCCACTGTAAAAATGCCATTCCACATTTCACAACTGCTGCTGAAGTCTTTAAAGAAGATCGCAAGGTAACTTGCTGTTAATTATTTCTGTGATATTTAAGAATGCTTTCCATAATTTGTACTTTATAGGCTTTGCTTATTGATAAGGTGATAGGTTTGTAGATAAAATTCCTGTTACACTAAAAGAAATGTATCTGCATCATAGGGGTTGTATCTTTTTTGGTCAAATTGAGTTATACTTCCAACCTATTCTTTTTTCCCTAATTTGCTGTCTTTTATGTTTAAGTCTTTGTGTAAGAGTTACTTTGTATGAAGTGAAACACAATTCTTTCTCATTGAGGGATTAAATAAAGATAATTCACATCATCTCCATTCCCCTTCAACTTTTGTCAGCTGTTAGGGTGCATGTAGAGAAACCACAAGTTGTGTGATAGTCCTGAAAACCTCAATCATATAACTAATCCTTGCTTGCATAGCACAAAATACAATTTATTTCTGTTAATTGGCTGACTTGAGCCCAGGATGTTCCTCTAGGACCCTGATGCTTCTGCCTTGAAAATGCATCTGATGGCTGAATCACACTGGGTAATTTCCTTGCATCAGCTGAACCATTTTAACTGAGCACATGCAGATCTAGGATTTTAAAAAACCCACTTGAGCCCCTGGATTTAACCAGATAACTAGCTAGGAACCTGTTTGTTATCTTTCAGTGAACCGTATTTCATTCTGATCTCTGAATTTGTTCCAACTTCACAATTACTTTGTGTTTAGGTGTGGTAAGGAAAAGATTGGCAATTTAATATGGAAATTGCTCTCTACACCTTCCTCAGGAGGGGAAATGGAGATGCTGAGCTCTTCTCCCTGGAATCCAGTGACAGAACACATGGAAATAGTTCAAAGCTGTGCCAGGGGAGGTTCTGACTGCACAGTAGGAAACACTTCTGTACCAAGAGGGTGATCAGTCCCTGGAACAGGCTTCCTGAGAGAGGTGGTCAATGCCCTGAGCCTGTCAGTGTTTAAGGGACATTTGGACAACATCTTAACAACAGGCTTTAACTTTTGGCCTGAATTGGTCAGGCAGCTGGACTAGATAATCCTTGTAGGTCCCATCCAACTGAAATATTTTATCCTATTCTGCATTCTAAATGAAGAGGTAATTTTGTAACAGTTGTACTCCATAACAGGTGAATTTTTGTAACTTTTTTTCTTTTCCTCTCGTCTGTTCTGTAACTCACATAAGATGCATCAGATTGGCAAGAAACAAATCATTCTTGTATCACTGACTGCATTAAATTAGGAGTCCATCACTTCTGCCCTCTGGCACACAGTAGATTCATAGGCATGCAGCTTTTAATTCTCCTATTGCTGTAAATTAGTTTGCTCAGATGCCGTTTGGTTACTTTTTTGTTTCCAAGATCTCTCAGAAAGTATCCTTGTTTTCCCACTTTTCTGGTAGTTCCCAAGGTAGCCTCTCTTTCCTAAACTCATTAAAATTTCAGTCAGAGGAGGTGAAACAAATGTACCAAGCAATGTGAAACTTGCTTATTAGAGCCCCAGGATGTATTAACAAGCAATCTGAATCATGGCACAGTTAGTTGGACAGGGTGGTGGTGGGAAATGCAGGCCTGGGAAGCTTTTCCTTCAGACTGCAGGTTATGAAAGGACTGCAAGAGCGGAGCAGTGATTGACAGTTGCAGCTCTTGATTCAGTTTAAGGCCAAAGTGGAGAGATATAAAATGTAATGAGTTGGAACAGGAGAGACAGTAGGGAATATTAAGGCTGGTACAGTTTTAAAGAAGTGTGTGCAGTTAGGAAGAATGGTGTTATTCCACCCCAATGACTTATGAAAGTGCCAGGGATTGATTATGTTGGGAGCCCCTATTTAATTGTGTACAGCTATAACCTGCCAAGGTGCTCCTTGCTGCCAGTTTGTGCCGTTGTGGAAAAGAAAACAAACTGGTTTAGACTTTAGAAGGGTACATTGCTGTTTCCAGAAGCAGCACGGGGCATATTCCCATGTTTCAAACTGGACTGAGCCTTCAAACTAATTTGTAGTTTCTGTAGGGTTTCAAACTTAGGTAAAATCACTGCTAAAGAGGAAGGAATATTTATGCTTTCAAAAACAGGGCAAGATTACTAATTTTCATTTTAAGCAGTAGTTTCTTTTCACTACTTCATTTCTGTAGTAGTGTCCTTTTTTTGTTTCCCTGGAGAAAAGTTTTTCACTTAACAGAGTATGGTAGCATTTAAACTTTATCTTCTTTTTAAAAGAAGGGTCTTTTAATTAAACATTTAATCCTGCAGAAGCAAAAGAACAATCAAAAACTTTCCATCCTTGAATTGGTTATAAATGGTATCTTAAAAGGTATCCTTTGGGAGACTTTGAGTCTTTACATTGGAATTTTGAAGATGAGCAGAGCTTGAAGCTGTTAAATACGTGTCTCTGGCTCTGCAGATCGACTGCAAGGGGGTGGTTTTGGCACAGGAGCCCCCCTCCCCCGGGGCTGTGTGTAATGCTCTGTACTTTTTCATCATCTGCACTGCTGGAGTTGGAGTTTAAAAATGCACTGCTCAGAACATTGGCCCCAAATGTCAGCTCTCATCGGCCACATCACTGCTGGTGGTTTTAGCAGGAATCCCCAGCCTGCTCGCTGGCCTGGGGCAGTCCTGTGGCTGCTGCAAAGCACGGCTCGGGCTGGGACTCACAAACCAGAGCCTCCAGTCTTTCCATCTTCCTGGAGAAATTCAGTGCCAGTAGGACCAGATCAGTGGAGAGGCTACTCCAGTGGCAGTGAGTGTATTGTTTCAGTTATTTAAAAGGAAAAAAAAAAGCCATCTGGAGCATTCTTACCTTGGGGTGCTGTGGCCTTAGCACACAGCTGCCAGGGGAAAGCCTTTGGCCAGTGCCCCACAGCTCAAGTTCTGGCAGTGACCAGTGAACGTCAGAAAATGCAAATGTGAGGGTTGTCACTTGGCTGAACAGATTGAAGAGCAGGAAGGCATGTTCAGTAACTGCTCCATAGTCTTTCTTGGAAATGAAATCTTTAAAAAAATCTGCATTCTGCCTTTTGGCTGATCCTAAAGCTCAGCTTGAAGGAACTGATTTGTGATCTTCCAGCTTGGATTTGCTGAAGGAAAGCTCTTGACTCCTCAAGGCCTCTCAGTAACAAATCTCTGGCACTCCTGCAAAGGGACTGCTCTTTGACCAATCTTTCCATTTTCACAGGAGACTGTTCCTGTACAAATGCATTGACCCAAATCAGAGCACCACAGCTGCATTCTAGTGAGTTCTGACAGAAATAGCTGTGGCAGAGATTGCTGGAAAGGGTGCAGCAAGTGGGGTGAGCTGGGGTGTTAGTGGGGGGCTGCCAGTCAGCAGTGAAACTGGTGGGTCCCTGATGTGTATTGTGAATCACAGTTTAAAATGATTATACCAATCAAATGACTGTGCAGAGTTATCCAAATGAGTTAATATTTTAGTTTGGCAAGGAATTTGATCCCTGTTTGCTTAAAAAGCATGTGCTGAATTTCTTTTTAATTAGACTCATTAAATATGGTGATGTTAGCACTGTACATCATGGTGCACTAATGGATGTCCCCTTTGCAAATAGGCCTGCTTTGAGAAGAGCTGATGAACTGCACCTCCTGTAATGCTGCCATGCCACATCTGGGCAACTAATAATGAATGTCCCATTTGCAAGGCCTTTCACTTTGAGAACAGTAGCTCCATTGCAACAAGCTTTAGCAGACCAGCCCCTAACTGCTATCAGGATCCAGAAGAGGTGACATCAATTAAAACCTATGGAGTAATCATAGGGAAGAATGCACATCTGTCTTATTTATAGGTGTTTTTAAGACATTTGGCAACAACAGACTTTTTTACTAGTAATCAGGTAATTGTCATCTGGAATTGATTATACTTTAAAAACGTTGGTTGGAAGCATTTATTTCCGTGCTGCAATTTTGTTTTTGCTTTTTTTAAGCTTATCAAATATCATTCCTCTCTGAAATCAATATTCAGTTAGCTATTCACTTCCATTTTCATAACAAAAGTCAATATTAGCTCTAGCAGAGATTTATTTCCTTGAATCAATAAACCAGTGTGTGGCAGTACATACTTTAACAGGAGAGCAACTGTGATTGCAGGGGTTATTTTTACTGTATCATCACATGGTGACTGGGAGACAAACTGTTAAAAAGAAAGAGCTTTAAGAACAGAAAGGAGGAGTTACCTGGAAGGTCAAGGGATCCCACTTTCAATTTTCTACACAGCTGTTTGAACCGTTGAATGTAATTGTGTTTCTTACCTGTAAGATCCCTCTAGAGCAAAAAGTTATTTCATAATTCTGTTGGATGGAAACTGTGATTCATGATGTATGATTAGATTATACTGCAAGTACTTCTCTTTCCTTCTAACACTTAGTAACAAAATAAGGCATCACCCTTCTGGTACAGTTGGGGCACATGGAGATCAGTGGTCACATTTTCAGCATAGCTCCACTTCTACTGAAGCACCTAAATGAAAAGTTCTGGTTTTTGCAACAGCTCAGCTTTTGTGATTAGTCCTCTTCATCTGAAAAACATGCCATGCCCTACTTCTTCAGAGCTCTTCAGAGCTGCTCATACACTGCTCACGGTCTATTGCCATGCTGAGTTAAGTTTGCAACCCTGTAGTTAAGCTCCCAGTTTTTTGGTAAAACCATGAAAAATTATTGTGGTATTCCTTTTTCAAGTAAAGGTATTCTCCAGTCCCATATGTTGCTAGACTCATATTAACCTGTACTTACTATGGAAAAATGCATACTTATTTTGTGGGTTATTGTTGTTGCTGTTGTTATCAATATTATCCATTACTATACATACTCACCTGATATTATTAATGATTATAGGGTGCATACCAGTGGTGAGGAACTACCTGTAAAATTAAGAAAGTTGGATGTACTCCAAGAAACTTCCTCTGGGGTCCACAGTCTCTGATTGATTATCTTTTCATTTGATAACGTTTCTACTCCTGGTACAGCTGC
>NW_008239283.1:8221255-8241894 GCF_000691975.1 Corvus brachyrhynchos | reverse complement strand
CTGAACCAGGCTGGTGATAGACCTGAACAGCTTTGGCTCTGGAGAAAGAACTTGTATATAATGATGTATTGTCAATATCTGAGGCAGCAGAGCTTTGGGTTATAGAGAATCCATAATCCCATGGAGTTTTGTGCATGTTGCAGATAGAGCACTTACAGCTTTTTCTCCCTGAAATGTTTTTTCAGTGGATTTTCCCCTCTGGTTAGAGTAAAGCTCAAGAAATTAAATTTTAGCCCTAACAATCAAAATCTCCATAAAATCAGTCTTGCCTTCTGAAAGCTGTTACAGTGGATTTTTCCATAATGGACATATATATATACAAACACACATAAACGTGAGACCAGTGTTAGCGGAGTTTCTTTCACAGATTTTTAGAGGGTTTTTGCCTCTTCATGAGAGGGAATTCGTGAGAGGTGATGCCAAGTGTCTTGGCTCCTGGACACCTATCACAGATACCTTATGCTTAATATGTCTGCAGTTTCTGGTTGAATAAACCTAGTGGGTTTGTAGGTCAAAGCATGTAGGTCTTGTGAACCTGTGCTGTCCAGTGAACTTCTGTGTAACTTGTTGCAGGTAGTTGAATATGAAGATCAATTCTGAGAGGAATATTCTCCAGAAGTCTGACTACATTTTGAGAGAGATTTTCTCGGGTGTTATTTTTCCTGACTCAGTTTCCTTCTTTAGTGAAGCAGAAAAGCTGCCTGTTGCTAAGAGGGTTGAGAATGAGGGGAAACTCCACCTACAGTGGATCACTGCTCACTTGAGCCAGGACTCTGCATCTTTCTACATGCAGCCTTTCAGTAGAGCCATGCAGGAATTCACTCTGGTAGGACACACCTCTACCAGCAATGGAGCTCAGTATTGACAGTCCATGAAAACACAAAGCAAAAGGGCATCAGTGCTATTTGTTGAAATTCTGGTGTGTCTCAGAGTTCAGCTGTCTGGAGTTGATAGAATTGAGAGAAGAATTGGTCCTCAGTCCAGAAGTGTGTTTTGCTACAAGTGTTTTCCAGCATCACTTTTCTCTCAGTGCACTGTATTTGATCTTCCGCTGTGAGACAGGCAAGACAATTAGGACTGTGATGCTATGATAATGAGTGCACAGAGATGGTAGCAGCCTCTATATTTAGGCTGCCTTAACATTTCCAATCTAAAGCAATCACTCAAGCTCTCCTAAGTACTCTTACTCAGCCACTGTTGGCAGCAGTCATTGAAATGCAGCCTCAGATACAGTCTTGGGAATCAGATGTTTCTCTATGAAATTTTGCTCACGTCTGTATGAGTTACAAGGCTTTTGAAAATGCCGTCCTCTTCTCTCACTGGCTGTAAAACCAACCAAATGTGTGTGTTCTGAAGAGCTGGGCTCAAAATGGTGTTTGCAGGAGCAGTGGTGGGGCTGTGTGGGAGCTTGCATTAGGAGCATTGCAGAGAGGACAGACCACGGACATGTCTCCCAAATGCTATTCCAGATGTGCCATTAGACCTGTTAGACACAGCATTGGACTCATGTGGCTGCTGTGGATGACGCAGACTGGGATCTCTGTGTGCACAACTAATGCACAGATGGTCCAGCTTTGGTTTCCATGTGCTGAGGAGAGCTGTGTCTCAAGGACGCTACTGAGCGTTTCTGTCAGAAGCCACCTCCTTAACGTCCATCAGTCATCTGTTCTGAGGCAACAGGTGAAGATGTTCTGAACAAGGTTAACAGTGGCTTGTAGCATTGCATTCCTGCACTGCACCCTCTCCTCACTGGGGGCTGTTCTCACAAAAGCTTTTTGTAAATGAAAATGGACTCTTTGCTCCAGCCAGTACCAGTTTAGATGTTTCCAGAGATACAGATAAAGAGAGCTTCTCTTACTTCTTCCTTCCAGTGTACTAAAAACTAATTTTCTTAATGTCCAAGACACTAAGAACAGATGGATCATCAGTCACAACAGCTTCATGCCTCAAACCAGCTACTAAGATCTGGATGAGTACATGCATACCTTCCCCTTTTTCTGGCTGTAATCTCTCTCTGTGTGATATTTAGAGCAGTGAGAAAAAATTTATTTTATTTATTCTTTTAGTTTTTAGGAAACCAGGACTTCAGTATTCTTTCTACCTTCATGCTGTGTCATCAAATAAATGTTTGTCTCCATTCTAAGCCTTTGTTTACACAGAATTAGCCAACAGATCTCTAAATTTTGGCTGGTTGCTAAGGTCAGGAAGGCAGGAATACTTAGATGAAACTCCAATTTATTATTTCTAACCTTTCATTTAAATTGGACCTGAATGTGTAGGAGTCTGTGTTTACAGAAAGAAAAAAAAAAAGGGATCATACATGTTTTTAACAGCTCTTAAGAGTCGTGGTTCTGTAATAGCCTTATTAATGTTTAAAATAAAAAACCAGATATTTAAGGTAAGAACACTGTTCATTTATCTAGTACTTTCCACCTGAAGATAGAGTAAGCAAGATCATACTGAGTATTGTCTTGTTGGGCTTTCAAAGTCGTAACAAAACAAGCAAATTAACTGAAGTTGGCTTTGCCAATCTCTTTCAATTACTGCTAGGAGAATGAGATCAGGTTTTCTCATTTTGACAGTGTCACCATGAAACAGGAGGGCTTTGTGGAATATTAAGTGATCTTTTAATTATGGAAGCACAGTTCAACTGCATCCCTAAAGTCATGCTAGCAAAAGGTATTTCGATCAGCTGTTTGAAGGAGGCTTGTGGAACGGAAATTTCAAATTAAGATGTGTCTGCTATGAAATTAGCACTTGATAAATTGCAACCCACAAAAAAGTTGCAAAATGTCATTCCTCTGATTTGTTTGGTTTTTTCACATAGGTTGTACTTTAACATGCTTGCCCTTCAGCAGGGCCTGGCTTGCGCTGTGAAGGCAGAGCTTGTGTGAGCAGCCTGCATTCAGAGCCCGAACTGCTGCTCACAGGAGCAGTCAGGGTGAAATCACAGCACAGGGTTCAGTTGCTTTGAGTAGAAGCCTATGAATTACATTTTATTTCAGCATCAGAATTAAGGGCAGCCCCTCCTTAATTCTTCAGACGGTCAGGACTTGAATGTTCAGAGCTGCTGCTCTGGGGCTCTGAGGTTGTGTTTCCTCACCCTGCCTGTGTGGAAGCAGGCAGGGACTGAGGGTGTTGCTCCACTGCCAACAGGCTGAAAGTGTGGCAAGGCTCTTTCCTACTCAGGGTTTGTCTATGTGACAGTAGCATCTAGAGATTTCAAAAGGAATTAAAGCCCATTTTGCTAATGGCTGCATATAATGTACAGTCCTGAAAAAAGACAAGAAAGGAAATACAAACCCAGGCTGAGACTGTAAGCAAGCAGCCTTCTTCCCTATGTGCAGTGCTTGGTAGACAATGCCCTGTCCTCTTATCCATCCCCATTTGACCTTGGAAGAGCTGCATGGAGTTTAGAAAAGCTATTTGGAGTAGAAATCATTAATCTCTGAATAGGCTGTGTAAGTGACCATCCATGTTTGGTAACTTCTCCGAGCATTAGCCATGCCACAGGAAGGAGGATGGGTTAGCTGGATCATTAGTGTCACCAAAGCCACTGTCACTGTTCATCACTTAAAACCAAAGTGGAAGAAAAATATTGCAGCATGACAGAGCTGTGACCACTGTGCTTGGATTTGGTTTTATTAACCCAGCCTCTGGATTTCCTGTTTGGAGTTGAATGCAGAGCTAAGTGGGAAGGTGATTTTCTGCTCTGTGAGTTGAACATGTCATGCAGCTGCACACGCCAGGTGATGACCATCCTCTGCTCTCCCTCCACAGCTGAACCCTTACAGAAGCCATTGCATGTTTGGCAGAAGACTTGGACCTCTCACATTGCTAAGGCTAAGATGCAGCAGCATCACCATGAAGTGGGCTCTTGCTTTGTCTTCTCCTGCCTCAGCATGATCTCTTGTGTTTCAGATCGCCTACGCTGCAGTGGACTGTGCCAAAGGACAGAATCATGACCTGTGTAAGCAGGAGGGGGTTGATGGCTACCCCACCTTCAACTATTACAACTATGGGAAATTTGTGGAAAAATATACGGGAGATCGAGGGGTAAGTGAAAGCAAGAGTTATCACCTGGTACAGGGAGGAAAGTCTCCTCTGCCTGTCCTGCCTTGCAAATGAACACTGCAGAGTGAATTTCTACCATGCTGGAAGAATGTTGAACTGCCTCTGTTGCTGTCTTACATGGATTGTACCACAATCCTGTACATCTCTGCATTAGGAACACACTTGGTCTATTTTTAGGAACATGAGAAGAGGAAGAAGGATTAGATTTGGTAATGCTCTTTGTATATTTTATTCTTTAAGCTGAAGTCTGTCAGTGAATTTGGACTGAGTGAAAGGGAAGGGTTTATTGCATGTGCTGCTGGCAGAAATGCCAGAAAACACAGGACTTAACTCCTGTCAGTTCTGGATTGCATGGACACTGCAAACGTGTTACAGGTCCACCAGGCTGCCAAATGGTGACAGACCATTGGTTTTATAGCCAGGACAAAGCTGTCCTTTGGAGACTAGGGGAAAGTAAATATCTCATTTGCCCTGAATCAGATTCCCTCCTGGCACTCCGGATGGGAAGAAAAATCATGCCATCTACCCCTGGGCTGAAGTTTCATTCTTTTGTCCTGCTGTGGCCAGCTAATTATATGCTATGAGGGCAAGAAATGGGGGCAGAAATGGCATAATGCCTTCAGTGGTTGTAAAGTGCCTGAAAATAAGGAAGCAATTAAATTATTTGTGGGCCGCCTTTGTCATAACCTCCTAGAGGGAGGTTACTCCTCAGCAGCCATTGATTACCTGGGGTCTGCAAGAAAAACTTGGGGTCTTTGAGCCATGCAGTGATTTTGAAAAAAGATTCTTACCTGAAAGTTATTGCTGCTCTTAGAGCTCAGAAAATTATGTAGAAGCATGAATTTAAAAGCCAGGTTCTGAGGTTCTCTGTTAGTCAGGATCTTGGGGAAGCTTTCATGGAGCTTCGCCTCCCAGTTTTCTTCAGCATACTTGGACCCCAGCAATTACCATTCCATGGTGCTGATCCAGCCGTTGTTATGGAGTTTTAGTTCCAATTCTGGATCTTTTCTTAAAAGTAAAGATGGGTGCAGTAGCCAACAATTGAAGTAAGATTTCAGCTGCAGTTTTTGCATCTCTAACCCATACTTAGAGAAACTATATATGAAAGAAAGGATCCGTGGTGGCTCATAAAAAGAATTTATATCCAACACAGGAGTGCTCTGAGGCACAGCAGTTGGGAGATACTTGTCCATATGCTGGATAGTGGACTAACAAATCCCCTATATGCAGTCAACCTTTCTTGGGTAAAAATGACCCAACAGGAACATCCCAATCTCTCTGCTGTTGGCTGCTCTGTTCCCCTTCCACCTCTCTGGGGACCTACTGTCTTCTGCTTGTGCAGCATTGAATTAGGGTTTGTTATCTCTTATCATGGTAATGCTGGAGGCAGTGCTTAGCACAGTGCCTCTTGTGGGGGCTGTTGATTGCCAGATATCTCCAGGTGACAAATGGCTGAAGCTTGTCACTTCATTTATTTTCAGTGGAAGAATAGTCAATAGTTTTAGGAAAGTGTTTTTGTTGTTCAGCCTTCTAAAAGCTTTGTGGTTTGGTTTTGGTTTTGGTTTATTTTGTTTTGTTGTTCCCCAGCATTGTTTAAAGTCTTTGACTTCTTTTAGTTGCTCTCTACCTTTGGTATTTTCCCTCTTCATCACCAGTTTTGAGTGGTGTATTGTGTGATGGTTTAAATGCAAAAATGGTCAGATTGGGTGGGAGCAGTGCTACTTGCCCAGAAAACTTCAGTGTTGGGGTACCAGTAGGCAGTGTATTCCAACACAAGTGTTAACATCTCCACCCATCTGAGCCTTCTGAAATGCCTGAGAACTGTGTTCACAGCTTTCCTTGGAAAAGGAAGCTGCTGGCATTCAACAGCCTTAAATCATAAGTTGTTGAAATACAGAGGTTGGAATCTAGACAACCAGGTTGAAAATTTTTGATAATTTTTGTAGTAATTATTAAAAAAAAAAAGTTATTTCCATCATTGGAATATTTGGAAAAGGAGGAAAATCGTGATCAAAACTGTTAGAAGATGAGTGGCAAGTGTGTATATAGTCAACAAACAATCCAGTAACTGCTTTTAAAATGACACAAATAACATACAAAGGCAGCTTGAAAATGTCTTTTGAGTGTTTTCAACAAAAAGGCATCAATGGCAGTTCTAGTGACAGATTTTACCTTGTCCTGTGAGTTTTAGGGCCTTTTTCTCTGTGTCCCATCTCTTCAAAGTTTGACACGTGGGATGCGCATGGATATTTTCCCCTTGCATTGCACTGGAGCAGCACTGGAGCAGAGCATGGTATGATGAGGCAATGCAGAAGCAGTAACTGCTCCTTAGTTTCTGTTCTGCCATGGGGTACAGAAACTAAACAACTGCTCCTTAGTTTATATTCTGCTGGGATACAGAAGCTCAAAGTGTTCTTGATGCATTGTTTTGCTTTGTTGGTAAAAATATGACCCATATTTTTCTTCCTTCAAAACCAGGAGTCTGGATTCACCACTTTCATGCGAACCCTGAGAGAAAGAGATCATGAAAGAGTAGGCAAGAAGAAGGACGAACTGTAGTTTTTGCCTCAAAAGAAGCTTTCCGCTGCACTGTGAATGGTTCCAGGTCCTTTGTTGATGCACCTGAGACTTCACATATTCTCAAGACAGAGACTTTTTTTTTATAAATAGCCATGGCCATTTTGTACAATTTTGAAATAAAGTGAAACCACTTGATTTTTAAAAGGAAAATAAATTAGAATGTTGCCATAATGTTTTAAAGAAAACTTAGCATTCTCTCTCATGTTGGGAGACTATGCCCACTGACACTCCTATGCAATATTTTTGTAGTCTGTAGCGTGTCTGTAGGTGATGTTGTTTGTTAGGGTGAAATTTTTGTTCCGGTATTGCAGTATATGTAAAAAACAAAGGGGAGGGGACACGGTTTGGTTTGGGTTTGTTTTGTTACATTTTGTTTAAATCAGTCCAGGAAAATGGGATTTGTAAGTCACAGATTTATTCAAATGCAGTTTTACATTCTTGTGAAATAGTTATGTGTTTGTGACTGAGATTTGGGGGGAACAATTTTAAGGTGCTCAGGGATAAATAAGGTATCTGAGTTAATGAAGACATTAACATTGACCAGTCCAGATCTGTTAATTTCATTTAAACCTCTCTGGTCTTTAAATCAGAACTGTTTACATACCTTTATAAAATGTATTGAGTGAATTAAGCCACACATCAAAAATCAGCAGAGCATGGGTGAAATGAAAAACCCTCCTTCTTTGGCATCAATACTGTATGTATCTGTGAGTTATGGCAGGAATGATTATCTTATAGAGGTACATGGTTACTCTTACAGGGAACACAGTCTCCCTTCAAGTTATGATTGGGTCATATCAAATATCTGTTGTAAAGTGTTATGTTCAGCTGTTCTGATAAATGCATAATACTTTTAAATGCATAATACTTATGGTAATGCAGTAATTGTGTGTATTACCTGTTTACATTCCAAAAGTTTATCTTCATTTGTAGGAGGGATTTTTCCTTTTTGCTCCTTAAGGAGTTGCACAAACAATCTCTCTCTGACAGTCATCACTGTAAAACCTGTATCAGCAGCAGTTGAAATGTGTTACACTTTTGATGCTTATACAAAAAAAAAGTTGATCTGGAAGTACTTCTGTCTTCACAGGAGGGGAGAGGGAGGGGCAGGATTCACCTTGAACTAGAAATAAATTTTTAAAAAGACAAGTATTTTTATCATTAATCAGCCTTGTTCAGCTTCTTCCCCGCTGGGCCAGTGACCACAGCTGGTGGTGGCTTAGGAAGAGCCGGTGCACGCAGGACGAGTTCCCACTGCCCGTGGCTGGGACATCCCAGCCTTGGGGAGTGCTGGGCAGCACTGCAGGTGTGTGGTGGTGTGAGGGTCAGCCTCCCTCTGCCCTGGCACTCCAGGGGGCACAGAACAGCTTCCCACAGCAGAGAGCTGTGACCTGCGTCTGAAACATTCCTCTTGCTCCTCAGTCTGCCTGTCTAGTTTTCTTCTAGTCTGGACCTGCAGGCCGTGCTGAGGGGCTGCTCAGGAGGTGAATGGCATCTTATCTCCTTCCTGGGTGTTTTTTCCTTCCCTCTCTTGCCTAATTAATGGCACTGTATATTTGGCACCGTTAAGCTGCTGAAGCCATTAGTGAGTATTGTGGAATACCAGCAGCCTGATTGGCCTTGTATGGTAGCCAGCTTGTTAACCATGACATCAGTTGGAATGGCCATGGAGCTGTGCCAAGTATCTTTTCTTATTAGGCACCTGATGAGCCTCTTCACCCAAAAAAATCAGCTGCCTGATAGTACATAATGTTAAAATGTAAAAGTAGCTTAATTTATGAAGTCTCTTACTCTGTTTTTTTCCCTTTCAATTAGCACAGTTACTTATGTTGTGTATAGCACTTTTACAGAAGATCATGGTAATTCTTTATTTCAAGCTATCCTCACGTAAGTAGCAGGCACTCCACCCTGCATTTAGGAAACTACATATTGATGCCATTTGATCTCAAACAGGAATTCTTCTGCTTTTAGCAAACTATCAAATATGATCAGTCCAGAACTTGCTGCATCTCTTTTGATCTCAGAGTCAAAGCAGCTGGCACTAACGAAATAACAGTCTCCAGAAAATGTTGAGCATTTCTGTGCATAGGCTGTCCCTATGTTTGTGCTAATTGGTGAGAAATGTAGACTTCTTCAAAAATAAGAAAGAAAAAAATGATAGCTTGCCAATGGTGACTTCACTAGTCAGGATCATTCTGAATTATAGGCTTTAGTAAATGTTTAGGATAAGACAATTGCACACTGTGCTTCAGACTAGTAATTCCTTACAGCCGGTTACACCATAATAAAATCAGGAATTCTCATTTTTCCCTTCAGTCTTTTGTCAGTTACTTCTTGGACTTGGGCATTCATTTTTTTCTTGGCTAATCATGTGTTAACGCACAAATATAAAATATTTGAGAATACTTTACCTTCTGTTACAGGGTCATGACTCATCTGATTTATGGTCTGAATGGTTTTTGAAAAATACTGTTTTGAACAACATAAATGATTACATCAAATGGCTGACAAAAGCCTTAGTTACCGTCAACTAGAGTGCACCAGGAGCTTGGAGCTTTGCTTCCAAGCCTTTTTAATTAGTAGGCCAGGTCTGGATATCAGTCACACTGTTTTAGTTCTGTTGCCTCCAGTAAAGCAAAACTTGGTGGTTTTATTTGCTAGTGAAGTCAGTTTATGTTTATATTCACATCAGTCTCATTGAAATTGAAATATGTTATTATTTTCTAAAAACTGTGAATGAAAAATATATGTAAGAGCTCTTATTTTCTGTATTTAAATGGTTGGTCATTTCACACATTCAGAGTTTCCAGCCTGTCGCAGTAGATGCGTAGCCCAGGCGTTCATAATCACACAGGAATTTCTGCCATGGTTAAAAGTGAGTAATCTGGGCTTTCAAGTCATGAATCATTTATCAGCAAGAAACTTAATTGCTGATAAGAAATGGTTTGCAGTGAATCAGAGATTCTGCTCTTGCAATTATGGGGTTGGTCTTTCAGTCTTTTTAAGGTGTGATTCAAGGGTCTTGGACATCTGCTACATAGTTAACCCTAAGCAGATTAAATCTTGTCGAGGAAGGGTAAAACATGTACACAGCAGAGAGGCTGAGCAAGGATTGTGCATCACTTTGTTCCCTAGTGTTGGCTTAAACAAGATATAAATAGCCCACAGGGCTGTGTTAGTCCTGCTGTGTGGTTGGACCAAGAGATGAAGGGCAGCAAGGCCAAGCTTTTTGTGCATACTGGAAGCTGGAGAGGAAATGGTTTTCCCATCTAATGAAAGAGCCTGAGATGTTGGACTTGTTTCATCTGCCAAAAGGAGGGAAAAGTTCCCAGGAGAGTGAATGCTCTGGGATATGGCAAACACAAGTTGGGAGTCCCAAGATGAGTATAGGCTTTTATCCCAGCCCCTGTGACCCCAGAGGATGATTTGGCTCTGTTGTAATCCATCTATCTCTTACCCAGTAACTGTGGCCTCACTTGCTCAAACCAGAGCAACTCCTCCAAGAGAGGCTGGAAGAGACTTGCTTTCCAATCTAAGTCAAGAAAAGCAGCCTAAAAAAACCTCAATTTCCTCTTTCCCCCTGCTTTAAATTGCATTTTGGATCTGACAGCCATGTTGACCCCCAAGCCCTTCCTAAATAGTTGCAGTTGGGTGAAACAGCCTTGGGAATTTATCTAAACCAAATTAAGTCCCCAAATCTTGCTAACTTAAGAGCCTCTCAATAGTCATCCGCAAAGATACAGTGATATTACTGGTGAAAAGAGATGAGAGAGGTAAGGTCTATGTTCGTGCAGCATTTAATTTGGGAGTAAAAAAGCAGATAAAACTCCCATTATGAGTAAGCTCTAAGAGAATGCTTCAGAGAGTTTTGTTTCAGATGGAATTGCTTTATGGGTGATTTTGATTTTAGAGGCGAACTGCTTTTCAAAAGAAACGTCAAGACCTGGTGACGTAGCCTACAGATGTTTTGTCTGTTTGCCTTTTAAAAAATAAAAAGTAAAATCACTCTCCATATTCTTGATAGTGCTGTATTACAAGAAAGAAATGTTGCCTACATGGATTTCCTAGAATAACACTGAACCCCTGCCAACTGCATTTTACAAACTATGAAACAAGCTATTTGCTCCAAATGACACTCGGGAGAGTGGGGACTGCTGCCCACGTGCACCTCGTTTTAATTTAATAGCTTACTTTAGTGTGATTGGGTCTATAATGGAACACTGGGATTGCAGGAGTAAATTCTGAAAACTGAGAGGTCGGGGAAAATCAGCTTTTATCAGCAGGTGTTGAGCACTGTAGCCAAACGCTGGCATTTCCTTTGCCTTTGGCAGCCCAGCATCCCTGAGCGTTCCATGGCTCTGCTGGAACCACAGGAGTGCAGCCCTTTGGCTAATCCGGTTGTGTACATTACTGCTCTGTGCTGGAACTGATTGGAAACCAGAATTTTTCCCATTAGTTTCTTTGACTGGTCATAAGAAGATGATAGGTTTTCTCTGCACATCCTGCTTTTATTTACAGAGTGAGGAAGGAGGATACCTGGGTGTCTACAAAGGAAATGAAGCCAAATGCCATTTTTTCTGCTGGCAGCCAGGATTCCTGGGGACTGACCAATGCTGCTGAAATACTTCCTGCAAAGCACTGTCGACTGGCTTGGCTTTTGCAAGGTCTTGGAAGGCACTGTGTGATGCAATATTGCAAAAAATCTCAGTATCCAAGGCAGCAATTTCCAACCCTTGGTTTCTGAGGAGTTAAGCTAAGTATAAATCATCAGCCCAGTGTAGCTGGTTTTGAGACATAAAAAAAGTGGTCTGTTAGCCAAAAATTTAGGAAATCATGGCTCTAATGCAGGCCATAGGATGTGTGGGTGTTTCCACACAGCTGCCCAACCTGGTCCTTGGTTTTTAAGATTCCTGCCCCTGGAAGTCCTGTCCTCCTGCCCCGAGCACTCGGCACTGCTGCAGGGAGACAGCGCTCCTTAAGGACAGTTATTCTATGCTTAGAAAGCATCATAGTGCTAATTATTCTCATTAGCTTTGAGCCACTAATAAATTATCTTTCCTATTGCTCTTCCATCACTCAGTAATGAGAACCATTTAGCCAGATTTTGCAGATACTGCTTGCTCCCTCTCTACAGCATGATTCCCTGCAAGCATTCATCATAAGAAAAGAGCTACGTGAACAAAATCTTTTCAAATTAGTCTCTGGTGCCCCAGTTAAGTGGGTGTCTACATCGCAGGCATGCAGAAGAGCCTTCTTCATTAATATGTGCAATTCTGCCCGAGCTGATTAGCTCTTGCAGCTCATTTGATAGCAAATGTGTAAATCCGTCACACTCTAAATGCCAAATATGTGCACAGTTAAATTATGGAGAAGTAAGAAACTGCAAGAGTTGGGAGTCTTTATTTGGAAAAAGAGGTCCTTATCCCATGCATTAAATTGGAGCTCTGGGTTTATCTAGAGCATTTGTCACTCCTCTGCTTTGTCATTTTACTGCTGGCAAAATGAATAATTCTTCCTGTCGTGTTGCTGGTCCTTTCAGTATGTGTGGGTGTTTAATTTGGTGCCCAACATTTGTAACAGACACCTGGTATCCAGCCTGAGTTCCCATAAAACAATAGGCACAGCACAATGCAATCTTCCTTGTGCAGGACAGGAAAGTAAACTAATCCGTTACAACTATGTATTACTAATAATGCAGTTACCATCACTTCTCTTGTTCTTTTTTGTTTGTAGAAATCTCGTGAAGAAAAGGAGGGGGGACAAGCATCCATGTTTTTTAGCCAGGGCAGTGCTGCACAGTGTAATTAATGTCGTGGTGTTTCTGCCAGCACAAGTGAAGCACTAAAGAGTGTCACCTGTCAGTAGGGAGGGGTTGGTCTGCTGCCGCAATACAAGTGCCCTCGGCCAGTTATTCTGGGACTAAAGAAGAAAACTGGCCTTAAGAGCTCCTAATTTATGCATGTTTTTCCTCCTTTCCATGCCAAGTAGCTGCAGAGCCAGCCCAGCCTCAGGGCCTGGACACACCAGCTCAGGGCAGCCAAGCACCCTCTGTTTTATTTTCCCTCAGCACGCAGAGAAATCGCAGTGCAGACCCAGCCCGACCTCCAACGCTATTTTGGCATTACCTTCTGGGCATACAGGCTAGGGGGAAAAAGCTTCCCATTTCCCAAAAGTTCTGGCGTGGGAAAGCTGTCTTTCTCCAAGCTGAGCATAAACTCTTCAGAGAACATTTTCTAGGAAAACGTGCAGCACAATAACGGATGTCCGATATCCTGTAGCCTCCAGGTTGATGGTGAGGGGATGCTTATTACTGTACCCCACCCCACAAGCATGGAATAGGATGAGCAGATCCAACATTTCCTGCTGCATCCCCAGAATGTAGTGAGACCTCTCCAAGGGTGTAGGATTTGCTTACCAAGAAGACAGTTCTGTGCTGGGCTCACCTGCGGTGGGTACACAGTCCTCCCCAGGGACAATATGGATGAGAGGCTCTTTCTTTTCCCTTTTCACAGAAGGACAAGCATCCTTCAAGGCAGATCTCTCCTGATCCAGTGGGAGGTGAATGGGGCCACAGGAGAGCTGCTGCAGAAATTCAGAGGTGCTGCAAGATGCTGCCCAGTTCCATGCAATTCCCTTCAGACTCCGGGGTCCATCATGCCTTCCACCTGCAGGACACCATAAAAGGATTGTCACAGGACTCCTGACTTACGTAAAACTTACCTCTCTGCCAAAGCTTTTCTTAGGCAAAAGAGCAGCAAAAAAGGAGGGACCACAGAAATCAAAGAAACAGAGTTCACTGTGGAATAAAGTCATATCTCTCTGGCAAGGTACTGTAGTATGAGGTGCATTAGGTATATTTTGGATGGATGTATAATCTTAATTGTTGTGTATTGTTTGTGTTGTAGTCCCAAGATCCAGGTCCTCATTATTCTAGATGCTGTACAAATACATAAGAGTCTGTCATGCATGGAAAGGCTTTTATTATGTAAATAGTCAGGTTGGGATAAAAGAAGTAGTGTTATCTCTGTTTTACAGATGAGGCAGTGAGACAAAAAAAAAAACAACAAAGCCTTTTGCCCAAGGACACACAAAGTCTGTGGGTCAGTCGTGGACTTGAAATTCAAGTCTTGATGTAGTTTCTTACCCACTCTTCTTTCAATTTGTGTACTGTCCACAACATAATTAAAATTAAGCACAAAGAAAACAACACCATATGTAATTTATCTCTATCTGAAACAACCATCCAGCACCTCTCAGCCAAATCCTCCCTAACTCTTCCCTGTTTCTGTATTTCTTCCATGCCCAATGCCTCTGATCCCCATACAAGTCACTGTACATGTCCTCTGATTTTCTGCAACATGTATCTGTAGGTACAAAAATGCTGTTAGTGAGGATTTTTTGTTATTTTCTAAGTCCATGAGAGACTCTTCTCTCTCACAGAAGAGGTAGTAGGGAATGTAAACAACCAAGCCACCTGCAACCTTGAAAAGTCTTGTTTATAGTATAGTAGAAAAATATTTTGATAACGGATGTTTTAGGATTTTGGCCAATCACCCCCAAGGGGTGGCTGGTCCTTTGTCCAATTAGACTATGAAGAAAAAAGTCTATAAAAGAGTTTGTAAAATAATTAAATCAATCAATCTTGCTGCACAATTCCTGCCTGCTGGATCTTCTCTCCTCCTCCTCCCTATGGCTGCGGGACACGGTGATATACCGTAGGAACCAGGCCTGCGGTAATATGTATCAGGTGACTGTAAAGCTGTTCAAGAAGAGACCCTGTTGCATGTGGGGCTGTGTCTCAGTTGGACCAGCATGCCAAATTTGTATTCCAATCCTTTTGGAAAATGATACTAACACTGTTTAGAATGAAAAAGGATGCATATACATTTCGGCTGGGAATATAGAGTCAACCAATCTATAACTGCTGCTCAACATTACCTGCTAGTCAAAACTGTATATTGATGCAAATAACTAATCTATACCAAAGACAAATAAACCATAGATTTTTCACTGAAAAAGCACAATATATTTTGGTTTGTGTACAGCAATATTTTATGTCAGGCTTTTGGAAAGAATGTGGGAGGAGAGAATTGTAAAAGTCATGACAGCCACTGGAAAACAGAATAAAATGCAACTGGCAGTTACCAAGGCTAGATAATATCAAACTAATTTGATAGGTTTCTTTGATAGAGTAATTAATTAGCTAGACAAAGAAGGGAAATCTGTCTGTCTGGACTTGAATAAAATAGCTGATGAAGAACCGTGTATAAATTTATATCTCCTGCACGGAGAAGTCTGAGATTTATAGACGAACTGCAAAGCATACATGGAATGTATGGAAGCTGAACTGTATTGAAAGGGAATTATTCAGGGCTCCTAAACTGTAAGTCTTAAGACTGACTGTTATTATTTTCATCAGTGACATATTTGGAAAACAGAGGTATCTGATCATAAAAAAACATTGAAGTCAACAAGTTAGGAGTATCATCAGTGTAGAGAAAGTTCAGAATATTGCACAGCAAGAGCTGACTATCCTTGAAGGGCGAGGCCACAGAAGTAGTAAGGGAGGTAAGTAGTAAGCAGCAGGCAAAATTCTCCAGGAAACCTACAATGACACAGAAAGATTTCAAGTTGCCCCAGTGCAGCGTGGGCATGGAAAAGGCAACTGAAACTCTAAAATGCAATAGGAGAGACATTTCTAGCAAAACAAAGGAAGTAAGAACATCTTTGAATAAGACCCCAACAAGATTTTGTTTGGAATAAAACTCATTATTCTGATTGTGTTAAAGAAAGCTGGGTTCTTAATGAAATGGGTACAGCAAAGGACTGCTAAGAGGAGGAGCAGACTGGAAAACCTTTCATGAAAGGACAGCGAGCACAAGGGGCTTGTTTAGCCCAGCAGCTGAAGACTGAGATGTGGTTTGATTGCTTTCTGTAAATACATCATGTAGGGGGAATATTAAAGGTAGGCCATCTTGGTGAATGAGCAAGTGGGTATAAATTGGCCATGAATAATTTAGACTATCAATTAGGTGTTCTTTATCCACCTGCATAGTGAGGGTATAAAAATTATAGGGATGAAACCATACCTAGTTTTAGCATGAAGCTCACAAAATGTATTAAATGGATCATGTGATCCAGTTGTCTGCAGTACCTGGGGACTGGATTTGATAACCCAGAAAGTCCTGCCCATCCTGTGTCTTAGTGGGTTTCTATTACAGTGAGCCACCACCTCCATTTTATAATCTTATTAGATATTACAGTACCTATAATCCCTTCAGTCCTAAGAAACCTTTCTATCCTTCTGAATTAAATTTCAAATAGAACAACCTAACTGTGGATTACAAAGCCATATGTGTTTTCTTTCTTACTCAATAAATTTGTTGTGGTGATTATCATAAACAAAGACAAATTTCATTACGGACCAGGAATTCTTTTAATATAAATTATAGTGTTTATGGCACAACTGTACTGACAAATAATGCTTTTTTTATTTATTGTAATTGTTCAAATGACTCCTAATGAAATTTTTGGCCTCATGAAGTGATCAGCTTGGAATGACTTTCCCTTCTATGAAAATATTTAAATACAAACAAAGTCTGCCAATGTGTTCAATTAGAGTCATGCAGGGAACTAAAGGGATTATGTGTACTAGGAGTATATTCATGTGGCTTTTCAGATCAGCTGCTTCTACCAGAGAGGGAATAAAGTAAGCAGAAAAGCCCCAAAGAGAGCCCATCACTGTTGGAATGGCTTGGGACAGGATCATCAGAAAAGCTCACTCGTGTTATTTCCATAAGCCCATAATGCTTATGGTCCTGTAAATAAAAATACATTAACAACACGTTGCTTTTCAAACTAATTGAGATGCAGTGTGAAGATTACTTTTCAGAAATAGGATGTTCTTTATGCAGGAGATCATACTGGGCCCTGCTGCAATGAGAGCCATTGGGATAACACTGTGTTTTATTCTAACATCTGCATTTATTACCAGTGAGAGACTTTCTGTGACATTACAAGGTTGCTTCATTCTTGTAAAGCCCTTGAGAGTTAAATACTGGTGTTCCATGAAAGAAACTCTTGGGCCCAGCACAGGACCTTAAGACTGAATCAGCAGAGGAGGTTTTTAAAAAGAGAAGCAAGGAAATAAACTGCATATTCTGCTGATGATTTTTATGACCTTGCTCACACTTTCGCTGATGCTGTGTTAGCAAGAACAGTTCATTCCAGTGAGTATAATCCTAGCTCTTGCAATTATGGACACAGGTTTCTCTAAAACCTCTAAAATTGGGTGCAATTTTTTAGAGTGCAGAATTGTTAGAAAGTCACGGGCTTTTAGCCAGTGCTGTGATTTCAGGAGCCTGATTCGGAGAGTAGAGGCCTTGCGATGCAGCTGGGCTGCACTCCACATCAATTCACTGATTCAACATACCTGTTTTTTCATGGGAATTGGCATTACTATCCAAGAAACAGGAAGCATATTAATGGTTGTTAGTCTGGTTTTTAGCTAAAGCCCCAGCTTGAACAATACCTCCAGCTTCAAGCACCAAACTTTAAGAAAGATACAAGAAAAAAAGATGGTATAGAGAAAGGAGCAATAGAACAAGAAAAGTGTAGTAAACAGAAGGGAGGTTTTTTTTGTCTTTTGGGTTTAAAAAAAAAGCAAAAACGAGATGAAGGCTTTGGGTTTAATTAGTCTAAATCAGAGAAGGCTTTTATTTTCCCCACAAAACCAGTTACAAAGTGGATCAGTAATATGATATATTCCACAGTTTAATTTGCTGCAAAGAAAACTGAAGTTGAGTTTTTCTTTCAGAACTTTACTTCTGTGTTGCTCCTGTGACTCCATCACTGATGAGCACAACTACTGCGAGCTCCTCAAGCTGGGTATTTTTCCTTGGGGAAACCTGATTTAAAAGTCATGTTTAAATCCAGTGGACAGAGCCTAAGGGTTTGTCTTCCCCACCTTTAGTCATCCAAAGCTGAGGTGTATAAATGCAGCTAGACATGTCTGCTCCCTGCAGTGACTGAGGAGAAATAGCAACAAAGAGCTTCTTCACAGAGGGCAATTTCCAGATCACTGAACTTTGGTGAAGTAAATCCTGTCCTAACTCATCTCTGAGCATTTGCTGTTGGACTTTGCCTTCAGCTGATGACACACTCAGCAAGTGCATAGCTTCTCTATTTTGCTGTGCTCATGGAGACGCACCTCGCTGGCATTTCTGAGGGGTTTGGCACCATGGGCACTCCTTTGTCAACAGACCATCCCATCCTGCTCCCTCTGCAATTTCTGACACTGTCCATACCCTGCCTTGTGCTCCTCTTTGTCTCTTCTCCTCATTCTGAAGTATCTATAGTCCTCTACTTTGGCTTCCCTTTGCACTGACTGGATTTCCTTCTAATGAATCTGTTTTATCTCTGGCTGCAGCTTTCACTAATGCATTCACTGCACGCTGCCCCTCTGACAGTGTTTTACTGCTTCCGTGTCTTAGGGGAGTCAATGGGACAAGAAAAAAACACAATTTAAAGTGTAACTGGCTTGTTAGCCATGCAAATTCTTGAATAACAGATATGATTTAAGCTCACCATGAGAGCTGGGAGGGTTGGAGCTGTAACCTCGCTTCTGACTCTGCCACTGCCTCCCTCAAGTGACCTTGTGTGATTTATTTAACCTCTTGGGGCCAGGTTCACCCGAAAATAAAGAACAATAAGGTTTTTTTCCCCCTAGGAATCATAACTAATAGATGTATATACAATACTTGAAGTCCTGTTTATGAAAATGAAAAATGCTTATCTTTTTTCTTTAAAACATTTACGAAAGGTTAAGAGAATTTTAGGGTTGAAAGATAAACAGTTGAGAAGAACTAGAAAAATTAAAATTACACACGTATGCACTTATCACAAACCTTTAGACAGCCTCTAATTAAGTAATCACCAGTTCTCTGTGTTATAGTAGATGCTATCATAAGCTGTTAAACTGTATAGCAGCTTATAATACTGTGCACTCTGTTTATACAGGGTAAGGACTCTCTGAAAATTATTCAGATTAATGTATCAACTTCTGAACATGTGCTTTACTTGTGCATAGTCACTCAGGATTGAGATGTTCCCATGCTCCACTCTACAAAAGCCTGACTGGGAACAGTTTTTTCCTGACAGGCCAAGACACTGACTTGGAGATGCCAAGCTGTGTATTCAACCATGCACACCATCCATCCCGTGTGAGGCTTTAGCAAGACCTGTTCTTGGTGCATATCCTTGGCAGTTCCTGCCAACAGCCAGCTTTTACTGAGAGAAGGATGCTCAGGAAAGACTCTCCAGGACATCACTTTTTCTTGAGCTTTTATGTTCAGAAAAAAACTACCTCACCAAGCAGGTGACCTCTCCTGCTGTGGCCCCCCTGCTCACCTGCTCTCTCCTTCCTCTCTCACATCTCCACACCAGCCCCATCTTCTGACCCCATGCTCCACCACTTCCCCGTCTTGAGTCTGCTCTAAATACAATTTCTCCCTTTTTACCAATTTTCCCTCTGTTACTCAGCCCCAGAGTCACAGGTAATCTTGTACTCCTTGCAGTGGCCTTGTTTGATTCAGAGAGCTCGAGCCCTCAGCTTGGCTGAGCTTTGCTTGAAGCACAGAGAAGAAGGCCTGGAGGCTGAAAGGGTGAGATTAATCTCCAGCAATAGCAACTTACTCCTGGTTCTAAGACCCAAGAGATCATTTTTCCTCACCTGGATCACTGGAGTAGGGAGTGAGGTGTGTCCCACTGATATCCAGGGTTGCCATAGGTGTCCACTTAAAATTGCTTGGAGAAGGCAGACTTGAGGTTGGAGAGCTCCAGCACCATTCTCCTGATCCCCTTGCCCCTGAGTAGAGCCCAGCAGAGCCTGAGAGTCCAGAGGGTGAGGTGTGTTACCTCTATCCCAACACTGCAGTGCTACAGGCACTTGGATAGTGAAGTAGTAACAGATGGAAGGAGAAATTAAAAGGCGTTAGCAAGGAAATAAGCTGTTTTCATTTGAGATTTGAGCCAACAGACTAAAACTGTGTGATCTAGTACGAAAACAGTGAAGAGTGGTACAGGGAGAAAATTATCCTTGTATCAGTAAAGAAAGTAGTTTCAAAATACGAACCTCACTCTAGGGTTACTAATGAGGATTGCAAACTTTCACTTTTGTATTGTCATTTGTTGTTGAAACATGCCCAGTTGATTTGTTGGGAAATGAGTGAGAGTAGCCTAGCAGCTGGTATCATCTCAGTGCACTTTTCCTGGTGGCTACTCCATCCCCATCACACACGTGCCAGCAGTCGTCCTTGCTGCCCCGGCAGAGGACCCGAAACACCCCTCTGGTTATTCACACAGCGCCAGGCATATGCCAAGGGCTGTGTGATCCATTAAACCTGGTGAACACCTGCCAGCTGCAGTCAGAAGTTATTACACGGGAGAACCCAAAGAGCACAGCTCCTAAAGCTCAGATGTGCTGACAACAGAGCGACTTATTCTGGCGAAGGCTCGAGAGTGACCTTATCGCTCCCTACAACTCCCTGAGAGGAGGCTGGAGCCAGGTGGGGCTCGGGCTCTCCTCCCGGGGCACAGGACAAGAGGACAGTTTTAAGATGCAGCAGGGGAGGTTCGGGTTGGACATTAGGAAGCATTTCTTCACAGAAAGGGTGATTTGACATTGGAATGGGCTGCCCAGAGATGTGGTGGAGTCATCATTCCTGGAGGTGTTAAAGTAAAGACTGGATGTGGTACTCAGAACATGGTGGTGTTGGGTCATAGGTTGGTCCCGATGATCCCGGAGGTCTTTTCCAACCAGACTGATTCTATGATAAATTCAGCCTCAGCCAAGGTTGTGCGAGGCAGCGCTGGCGGTGGCTCGGCTGCTCCCGCCCAGGCGGTGTGAGACACCCACGTCCGGGATCCCTGCACGGCAGGGACAGGGGCACAGAGGCGCCGGCACCGTGCGGAAGCGGCGTCCCCTT
>NW_008239283.1:8219758-8220726 GCF_000691975.1 Corvus brachyrhynchos | reverse complement strand
GTCCTTGCAAGTGCCGCTTGGCAGCAGGAGCCCGCTGTGTGTAGGGGTCTCCGCCGCTCTCCAGGCTCTGCAGGAGTTTTGTGACCTGGGGCGGTGCGGATCCGCCTAAGTCAGTGACCACTGAGTCAGCGCTTCTGCTGCGGCTGCAGATGGTCGTGTCGGAGCTGCCACGTAAGTAGGTGGTAGGTGAAAGGGTCCGGCTCCCAAACTTTGGGATGCAGCTTGTTCCGTTTCCTTAGTTTTTCAGAATTGTTTGGACGTTAGGAGGAATTTCTTTAGAAAGGGTGATTATGTGTTGGATTGGGATGCCAAGGAGGTGGTGGAGTCACTGTGCCTGGAGCCACCTGTTCAGGAAAGACTGGACGTGGCACTTAGTGGTGGCTGGTGACATGGTGGTGTCCAGTCACAGGTTGGACTCGAAGATCTCAGAGGTCTTTTCCAGCCTAATTGATTTTGTGAATCTTGGTTTTGCCTCTGAGATCTCTCTCCCCCTGGCTTTATGGAAAGGATTATATTGACTCGTGGTTTAGGATTATTGCCTTGTCTCATCATACCTGATGATGTCAAAGTAGCTTTATTTGTTGTGTCCTTATGTACTGCTCCAGTTTGTAACACGAATTTCTGAAGTATGCTGTAGAGTGAAAAAATTCTGGCTCCTGCTTGTGCAATGCAGCTGTCACAACCCTCAGAAGTGGGGACAATAAATTGTCCAACAGTATTAGGTACACTTGAGCTAAACACAGAAGTTTTGTTTTCATTCTGTGTTGGACAGGAGTGCAGCTTGCACCTATGTCGCGGGTTCGGTTTGTAACCGGGCGAAAACACCAATTAGTGTAGTGGTTTGGTCCAAAATACTCATTACTGTTTATCTGCTGTGAGATAAGAATTAGGAGAAATGCAAAACAGGCACCAAACTTGAAAGAATATAAAGAAGTTTATTAACAGACCTAAAAGAGGAAAGAAAAAAA
>NW_008239283.1:8169004-8219549 GCF_000691975.1 Corvus brachyrhynchos | reverse complement strand
CGGCGAGGCAGTGGGGGGGTTCCGCGGCGGGAACAGGTCCATTGGCTCCAGGATGGCCGTGGCCTGGCCCGGCCTGGCCCGAGCAGGGCCTGGCCGGGCCCACTGGGCCCTACTCGGGCCCTGCAGCCACCTGTCCCAGCGCCGGAAACGAGAGAGAGCTTGGAGGGGGAGTTTGCCTATTCTTAAATGTGGATAACAGAGGTGATCACAACTTTAAGTGGCTTAGAGAATTGTCCATATTCAAACTGGCCAGCTGATAGGTTCTATCAGTTCCCAGAGGAAACTGTAAGCACCCCTTAGCAAGGACGTCCCTTCCGGGACTATGCTTGCTAACCTATGACAACCTACTTCCCAATTTTATATTTTATAGAAGGTTTTCATGAGTGGCAGATACCCCAGCAAGAAATGCTGTGATTAAGTTGGTGCTGAAGGGTGTCAGGTGCAGGAGGGTAAGCTTGCCATCACACTAGATCTGCTCAGAATTTTGAGAAAGCTAGACTTTTTTAAGGTGAAGTGTTCTGAACAAATCATAGTCACAGGTCACTTTCAAACACTTGTCAAAAGTGTTACAAGACTATGTCAGATAGATGTAAAGCAATTAACTGTCAGTTCACAAGTTAGAACCAATTTGTTACAAAAGGCTGGAATGTTCCACTTTCCGTTTTCAGTGTTCCTAGGACTTTTCTAGATGCTGCTTCAGGATCAAATACCATCTTAACACAGCAATAAGCAACATGATAATTGAATATGTCTTAAAAAAAAAGTACAGTGAAACAGGCTCTGGTTTCCATCACCTGAGGTTTCTCATTCATGGTAGAAAATGAAACCAGGCACATGTGCTAATTCCTAGTTGTGAAACCGTGGATGCTGACATGTGCATGAGGAGTTGGACAGCTCTAGGGAAGGTGAAGTAACAGAGCAGTAGCCACTCTGCTGACTCTTACCTGTCTGTGGCCAGATTTCTCCATGCTCCTCTTTTCCACGAGTTCTCCCAGTCCTCATTTGCAGGAAGGGCTGTGAAGGGTTGTAAGGGGAAATTAATAAAGGTGGGGCAGAAGTAGATACTAACTAAGGGAAACAAGAATAATGCAAACGTGGAGTAGTGCTTCTGTGATGTACTCTCTCTGTTGGTGTTTGTGTGGGGGTCAGAATCCCGCTGAGCAAAGGGTTGTGATTTGGTTTTAGTACCCCTGGTAGTTTTTCTGTGAACTTTTCCAGTTGCCTCTTAAAATCACATAACATTGTAGCACAGACAACAGCCTGTGACATGGGGTTCCACTGGCTGGTGACATGTTTTGGGAGGGACCCTCTGTGATACCTGTGAGCCAAACACCTGCTGGCTGGATTTGTTATTCCACAATTCTGTCATGGAATGGGACAGTGAACCCAACCCCTGTTCATTTCCTTGCACCTGTAATAGATTTATAGACCATTTGTACTGGAAATGCAGTCTTTTCTCATCTTCAGGTGATGGAGGGATATAGAATTTTTTGGAGGAAAACATATGAAATTTGTAATGATTTGGTGAACTACTTCATGCAGCTTTGAAGCTTGATGTTTAAAAAAGACATCTAGGGATAGGTCTTATCTTTCTTCTATCTCTAAATCTATATGTGCGTATCAAATTTACCACTTGGCTCCTTGTGTAAAAGCTGTATTGTTTTGAGAGCTGGGTAAAGTAGATTTAGTAAACTTTTTTTCTTTGTTAATACTTTTTCAGGTAAGGCTGAATGTTCTGTTGCAGTATGTGTATTATACATCTCTTGACATACATATGATCTTCCAAACGAAGTAATTTTCTTTTATTAACTTTGGTTATTAGATAGCTTTCTGATTTCGCTGTTGGGAAGCTGAGGAAAAAGTTCGTATTTTCACTGGGTGGGTTTTTAAGATGATGGTAACAAAACCTGACTGGTGTTAAGATCTTCAGCTCAACACAATTTCTACCTTGTGTGATTTCGTAGTATATTAAGAGAATTGGCAGGTTTCAATTGAGGCTTATCTTCTGTTATAGAGCCTGCATTTCTCTGAATATAAGTAGGAGTCTTGAAGAAAGTTTTGTTCAAGATTTATGCAAATATTTATTTACACACAGAATAGACATAAAAGTTGGAAGAACACCTCTAAAGATGTCTTTATCATTTGCTTTGTCTGTTGTGTGTGCATACATGCTGTTCTTAGTGGTATTGATGTTCTTTGTCCTTAGTTGTAGGAGCAAAGCAACTGTGATGAGATTGAGCACTGAAAACCTTAATGCTTTGGAAATACAGCTGTGGTTGTTCTGTGTTACATTCCTGAAGTGTTCTGAGCAGAGGAGATTATGGATTAATTAAACAGTGGATGAGGTGAATGATGGGATTCAGAGTCAAAGGTTGTGTAAACCTGAGTTACTCCTGTACTGTGGAGACAAATAACTTGCTTTCCAATTTTAAGTGCCTCAAGTGATGGGACTTCCTGAACTTCTCTTAAAGAACACAGAAACATTTTAATATCCATGTTATTCTAGTTTTCTTTTTCTTTGAGTATCTTTTGAGTAATCTCCCTTGGCTATGTTCAGGCCTTTCCAATATGTATGCCCTCACAAAAAGAGCTGAGGAATGTTGTTAGCCAGTAAATCTATTTACTAACTTTTTCTGTTTGTTCTTATCTCATCAGATAGCTCAACATGAACATTAACCATCGAGATCATTTAAAAAGTGAACAGAATAATATTTTTGCTTCTGAGATCTGGCTACGGGATTCTGGGTTTCTCCTGCAGTGCAGTCCTATTCACTGCCTTTTCCTGAAACAGGACATGGAGCTACATTCCTTTCTTCATGTTAGGTGCTAAAAAAGTTATTTGTTTCATCAGAGGAAATGCAGATCCATGAAATTACATTTTGTGCAAGTAAGTTAATGAAGGGGTATTTAAACTTTGCTATTGCATCATTGCTCTTTTGTTTATATTGATACAGCTCCCACAAGTCCCTGTCAGGATTGAGTTCCAAGCAGTAAAGGTGGTTATTGTCAGAGAACCATTACAGTTTTAAGCTCCTCTGCAATTTTGTCGTGCTCTTGAGCTTCTGCCTTGGTTATATGGTTATCAGCATAGTTAAGAAAATGAGTCTGTGTGCATCGTCCTTCTGGGAATGCGTGCATGAACTCAGAGATAGGTAAAAGTTTCTAGAACTGTGGGTTTAGTTTCTTGAATGCTTCATGCCAGCAGGCCTATCTAGAGGAAGTCTTGGAGTAGGGGTTGTTTTCTGTTTCTGTGTCCAGCTGATGGAAGCACTTTGTTCAGGAGGGAATTCTCTAGTGAAGTGCTGAAATAACAAGAGCACCTGATAAAAGCCCCAAGGTATTCATCAGACTGCAGTTAACAGTGGCTTCCACTGCTGTTACAGCTTTGGGGAAGTCTGATGTGCTGTACAAGTAAAATACGAGGGTATTAACTTGGAATTTATTCAGCTAATGTGATGGCTCTCAAAGGAGGTTGAAGTTTGACTGCTGATGAAGCTGAATTTATTAAACTGAAAATGACAACACATTTTCAGTGCTTAAATTATTATATGCCTCTTTTTCTCTGAGGAGTAAATAACCTTGAAAAACCTGAATGTTGTTGATTATTCATTAAGTATTCTAATGGATATATAACCTTTGGGGAGTGGGAAATAGAGAAGTTTAGAGTTCAGGTTAAAAAACCAGCTATTTCCTCTCTTTTGTGAAGAGGCAGTGGTTTTTTGGGAAAATTTTGGATTTCTGACTTGCGAGAATACAGTCCTTCAGCTGCTGAGGCTTGTAAAGCACCCTTAACGTCATAGTTTGAAAGGTGCTGTAAACATGTCAGTATCACACACAAAAGCATATTTCAGCTGTATCCAGAAATCTGTTTCCTTTTGCAGTTTGTGACTGTATGGAACTTGAGTACCATCATCCGAGGGAGGCAAAAATATTTTTTCATAGTGTCTGAAGTGATAGGTGTAGTATATGGTAGGAGTCTGCTGAGCAGTGTTAAGAGCTGAGGAAGTGTTTGCTTTTGGCTTCATATAAATTCTAGCAGTTCGCCCACTTGTAGGAGAAAAAATTTGTGTACTGATGCTTAGCAGATAAGTAATCCTTGTTTTAATACTTCTCTAGTTAAACTTTTGAATGTTTTGATTTAATGTAAGGTTTGAAGAACTGTTTCGTGGCTTGTGTAGATTAATAGGTCCTGTTCAGTTAAGACTAGTCTGAGTTATAGTTGAAAATCCTCACTGTGCCCCAGTTGAAGCCTGAACCCAGTGTACAGCTTGAGAAGTTTGATTCATCACAGTTGACTTTGTTGTTTCTGCTTTTACCTTAATTCTGGTTCCTCCTGATGTGTTTTGTTGCAGGTTGTCATTAACTCTGTTGGCAATGTCTATGATTTTATCTGCCTCTGTGGTCCGTGTGAGGGATGGACTCCCACTGTCTGCATCTACTGATTATGACCAGAGCACGGGAATGCAAGAATGTAGAAAATATTTTAAAATGCTCTCAAAAAAACTTTCTCAGCTTCCTGACAGATGTACTCTGAAAACTGGACAGTATAATATAAAGTAAGGCTTCTAATTTGTGTATTTGCAACATCCTGGGTGATGTGTGTCTGTAAGTTAAAAAGTTAACAGTTCACATTAGAAACGTTTAATCAGAATAAGATTCTTGGCACTATTTATGTAGCAGAAACTTAGAACTGATTCAAAACTGAGAAATTGTAGGAAGATTTGAACCTACACAAACTTCCATGGAAGTTCCTTTACAAGGGCACCAAATCGTAGGACAACATCATAGGAAGAGTGGCTTTACATTGAAAGAATAGGTTTGGATTAGATATTTGGAAGAAACATTTTATTGGTTATAGTTCACTTACACTTTAGCTGACCTTAATTCTGATTCTAATTTAGATGTTTTAAATGAGGTGAGTAATTTCATCTTAGCCTCTAGTAACCATGTAGAAGTTACAGTGGTGGAAAGTGTACCACGTGAATGATCCTAGAATGATCCTGGTGAGCCCTCTCCATCTCCCACTGGGATATGTGAGTTTCCATCATTTCTTGGATTAAGGCCCAGATTGGACTAAATTGTTTCAGTCTTTTTTTTTTTTTTTTAAGCAGGCCAACTGTAGTTGGCCTGTAAACTGATAAACTTTTAAGAATGAGATGTAAGGCTTCATCAGGATAGTTTTTACTACTTTTGTCTTTGATTAGTTTTAATACTGTAAGTTATTCAGCAAGATTTTGAAGATATTTGAATGTGTCATGAAAACCTGATGAAAACGCTAATGAATAGCCTAAATCCAACAGGGAATAATATGTATATTGAAAACTGTCCTTTTCTGATTTCATATTTGCCATCTCTGGTTGTCCTTGCAACTATCTTTTGAGAATTATTAATTCTGCATTCTGCAGAGCAGTTTTATTTCTTCCCATGTTCTAGAAAGAACCAACAGCCCTACCCCCCCAATCTGATAATAAGGTTTTGCATTTTTGGGCTGTACCAGCTCAGATATTGTACATTTGAGATGAGTGTAAAGCTGTTATGGGACAAACCTGCTGTGTTTCTGCATCCTAAAAGCTTTCTTGTTTTCTCTTTCACATGTGTGTAATACAGCTTCTTACATGATTCTACATTGTGGTGTTCAAGTAAAACATCACGTAAAAGTAACTTGTTTTTCTTCTAGAATAGTGTTGGACTTTTCAGTAAACATTTATTCCTTTGCTGCCCCAGATAAGTTTTTGTTTTTCTGATTATAGAATATGAGATCAGACTAGAGAAGCAGTTAATTCACTGGATTTAAATTTGAAATTTTGAATATGTTTTCTCAATTCTAGCTTTATAAGTTCTCTGGGAGTAAGCTATATGATGTTGTGCACTGAAAATTATCCCAGTGTCCTGGCTTTCTGTTTCCTGGATGAGCTTCAGAAGGAGTTCATCACTACCTACAATATGATGAAGACAAATACTGCTATCAGACCGTACTGTTTCATAGAGTTTGGTAAGGATCTGACTTTTCCCCCCTTCATTCTCATACTAAGACAAATGAGTATTTAAATAGATGCAACTTAATGCACACACAAAAAAAATGTCCAAAGCAGTTTATAGCTCTGTTTCAGGTGGATTTAGAATCTGATTTAACTCCTGTTAGAGTCAATAAAGAAATTCTTCTGGGGGCATTAAATTAGGCTACTAGTGTTTTGTCCAAACTTACTTCTGTTCATTCCAGTAGGTTTTGGTTTAAGCCTTGTGTGACCAACTCTGGAGTTCGTCTTCTAGATAATATTACTAGGAGTTGTTTGACTTCATACCTGTTGAAATACTTAACCTGTGAAGTCATTGAGCTTCAGAAATTTCTCAAGTGAAATTTCTCAGTTTCATGTTAGCTCGTAGCTATGCTACCTTTTCTTCAATACATGAAAGGGAGAAATTTTTATTTGTCTAACATGTAGGGAAGCATTTAATCTTCAGACTCCAAATGCATCTCATATATACCAGGTAACAGCTGTTATGAATTCCATTAATTTATGTTGCTTTAGTACTATATATTAGAAATTACTGTAATTGGATATTCTTATAAAACACATTAGAGCAAGAAGAACAACAATTTTAGAAACATGGGGGAAGGATATTCCAGTTGGTTAATTTCTGTCTATAGTTCAGTCAGTCAGTTGTTGACAATTTCTATATAACATTATTGTCCTCCTTTTGAAAATTTCTATGAACACTTTTTTTCTTCCACAACATAATTTTTTCATAAGGATATTTACTAAACTAACAGAAAAGCTAGAATAAGGCAGTAAATCCATTGTATTAGAAATGCATTTGGTCTCATGCAATGAAAAGTCATTAGTTTATTCACAGTTACTATGTAATTATATTTTTAGAGCTTAATTTTTTTTGAACTGCAGAATTAAATAACCCATGATGTATTAGGCGCAAAACAGAAATAGTGTTTAAAATCCAAGATAAATACAAATATTTCAAACAATATATTTCAATTTGTGAACTGAAAAGATGCATGGTTCTGGATTACGTAATTAACAAAACCCCACTTTTTTATTTTAAATTTTGCACAGATAATTTCATTCAGAGGACCAAACAGAGATACAACAACACACGTTCTTTGTCAACAAAGATGAATCTTGCTGATATGCAGACAGAAATCAAACTGAGACCACCGTACCAAATTTCTGTGTCAGAACTTGGTTCAGCCAACGGCTTTTCACATATATCTGTGGGGGAGTATAAGAATACTGGTAAGATATCTGCAGGTAAGTTCCAGGCTTCTGTAGTTGTATCCTTAAATGAGACAGATGCAACAAAATTCATTGTTTTTCTTAAAAAAGCTTTTTTTCATGTTTCTAAAACGTAAAGCTGGAATGACCTAATGTGTATTTTAGCTCAGACGTCTGTTTTATCCCCTGTTCCAAATGCTTACTTTCCCAAGGCACTCAGAGGGAGAAATGGGTTTCTTAAGTGTATGGCTTTATTGAAGGAAAAAATCCCTGCAAATGAAGATGAGCACTTCACAAGAAGATGATCTTTTTCTGACCTTCTAAGATTTCTGAAAATTTTTATTGTTTCTGTCCAGTAAGACTCAGTGTTGTCATAAGCTGAGGACAGTGTCAGGAGTTAGAGCAGCTGGAGGGAGAAGCATCTCTGTTGGAAGCCTTTGCAATGGTGAAAATCCAAAGAGCTCTGCTGGCTAAAAGATGCACTGTCTAAAATGAGTGCCCTGTGTACCATGTTAAGAATTGCAATTTTGTACAAAACTGCCAATTTCATTTAAGCAGTTGTTAATTTTTTTAAACGAATTTCATTTATTTCATGTAGGAGTTAAATGTGGAATTGCAGGGTTGAGCTGGGTTAAAGGTTTGTGCTATTAAGTGAATCTTCTGAATTGGTTTGAGGCCAACCCTCAGATGTTTCCCAGCAGGACAGAAAGAAAATGCCAAATCCTTGCACTGGTACATGGACTCCACATGTGAAACTGACATCATCTGATTTCAGTTCTCCAAGTTTAGTGAAGCAAAATCATAAATATAATGGAAGGAAGTGTTGATTTTAATTAGTTAATGTATTTCCCTTTTTTTTTTCCCAAAAGTACCTCTGTGTCTAAATTATTCTGAGAAGGCACACATTGATGCTGTTCACTTGACAGTGTCAGGGTGCAATCATAAATCATAGAATTGCAATTGTAAATCTAAACATCTAAACAATGTTGTAATAAATGAGATTTTGTGCAGTTTATGTATATGTATGTATTAATAGGATCTCTTTGCCTGTATATTATTCTTATTACGTACTTACTCATAAGGATTACTCTAGAAGATTGAAAACTGCTTTCTATGGAAGATGAAAACCAGACAAAATCAGTAGGGTACCCTGTTCATACTCTGGGGCCCTGATTCTGAGAATTCCAGGTGCTATGAGACAGTGTAGAAATAGCTTACAATCTCTGTATTTGCAATTTAACAGTATTAGAGTTAGATTCAGAAAGATTAATAAAGGAAAAGTGTGAAGGTGTTTAAATTGTTTAAAAGAATGGAATCATTTAAGCGCTGTACATACCTTTGTCATCTTTTTACATGTGTGGGCTCTTTTGAAAGGTATGTAATGCTGTGATACCACTCTTTTGCCACTTTTGCTTCTTACATTGTTGTTTACTCCTACTGTTCTGGTGTAATCCTGCTTTGTGGAAAAGGTTATGGTAGCAGAAGTGGCAGCTGGTTAGCTCTGAAAATTGTCTAGATTCGAACTTCCTGCAACTGTGAAGAGAAAAAGCAGTAAGCATGAGAGAACTCAGCCTGTGTCAAAATCGGCTGTCTCTTAAAAGTTGTCCTTGTAGTGGGAGATGTGATTTTCATCATTTTTTTGAGTAAGAGTGTTGGAAGGTAATATAGGCCTAAATTAAAACACACAGGGACCATTTCCCTTTTTACTAAAAATGAAGATTTGAGAATAATTTCCAGGTGATCTTCTAATTTTTTTTTACTTACCTCTCTACAACTTCTTACAGAAGTAGTTCTGTTGTCCTCTTTTCTTTCCATGTCGATTTTCTTCTGTTTCTCTTTCAGTTGTTTTTCACTTTCTTCTTCCTCTGAATTCCATAGATCTCTGTTCAGTTATCCACTTCCTTCCTTGAGTTGCTGTAGAAACTCACCATCAAAGGGCTGTACGTTATGAGAGGTTGGCACTTTGCTCCTTCTTCAGCTCTTCACATTTTAGATGCTATTGAATAACAGTCTTTTTTAGCAAGTCTGCTAATAGTTTTGTAGTTCTTTACATTCAACACTTCTCTCCACCCTTGAAAAGAACTTTCCCTGCATGTTTGCTGCCCACTCAGTTGGCTAGACTTCCAAGTTTCTCCTTTTGCTCTAAGGACAGATTCTCACAAAAGGATATGTTTTGCCTAGTGGAATTTCCTGAATATGCTGTGCTGTTAAAAAGTAGGACTTGCTATAAGTGAACTGTGTTAAATGAAGTTGGAGAGCATGCAGAGGTAGGAAGTTAGGTGGATGCAAATCTCGTTTTGTTATGCAGAATGGCAGAGTTGGAGGCATTAGTTTGGGGCGGTGGGGAAGCAGTGGCTCTTACTTGCTCACACTGTAACTGGATGTGTAGCCAGGGTATGGTGTCCAGGCCTCCTGTGTTGGCAGAGTGCTTGCAGCAGCAGGCCTTTTCCCTCAGAGAGTTATGCACTGCAGTGAGGAGTAGGGGTAATTCTGCATGTGGGAAGCATAAAGTGTGCAGATTATGGATGGAATCTTGCCTCAAAGGTACATGTAGGTGTTGGCAGGCATTAGAAATAGGGTCACAGCATGCTGATGTGTGATGTTTCAGATTAGGATAAAATTACTATTTTCTGAGCTTTTTTACAGTGAAGGAACATTTGTCAAATTGAAGGGTTTTTTTGCCTGGTGGTATACTCCGTGCTTTTGGGTTTGGGGTTTTTTTTTTACATTTTAGTTTGAAATAAACATCCGTATGAGTAGTGCAGTTTCTCATGTCCTGTAAATTTCCTGAATTTTTATTTAAATGTAAACATTAAATTCAGAATTTCTGCTTTATTTGAACTGAGAATTTTTGATACAGCACTTACCATATTTCTAAGATTGATGGATGTACCAATTCAAAGTCAATTGTCCTTTACCATGCCTTCTCTGACATTCCTTCTTCATTCTTTTGGTTTTGCCTTCATCTTTTTGTGTATAAATGACCCTTGTTGCTTTGATTGTCACACTAAAATTTATCAGTCTCTGGAGAGTTTAATGACATTAGTAGTGGTGCACAATGTCCTTTACATTTTTTTGGATTTTTTTCATATTTTAATAAGAGAGAAGTTAGTATTTTAAGAGCCTTCGTAGACCATCTTGATTTAGCTGACCAGATCCTTTTCCCTCCATGGTTCTCAGAGAGGTGTTTTAAATGCTGGTTTAGCTCATGATGATTTTAAGTTACCCAATACATGGGGAAAAGGAGATTTTCTGGAGAGCTGCGAGTGGAGAGCAGTGAACTAATTTTATCCACCAGTTAATGGAATAGAATTACTTTTGGCTAAAAACAGTCATACACACCCTCAGCTTTTTCCACTCTCTAGATGAGATGGTTTAAAAAAAGCCAAAACAAAACAACCAGTTGGGAGTCATTGAGAAAGAGTGGTTTGGTATGCAGGTAGCATATCTAGCATATCTAACCTTAACTGAGTGATTACTGGGAGTAATGTGCCCTACAGTTAGAAAAGCAGTGAGCTCTCAAAGTTAAACGTGGGTTATGCCTTTGTTTAAAAAAACCCCCAACTATTAAATTATACACTATTAAATTCAGCACAAATGAATTAACTGAACTCATCCTGTATTTTATTTTTGTGTTATTGTACACTCATAATTAGACAGCCCTGCCTGCTTATCAATGTGAAATAGCTTTTGTTGGGTTTTTTTAGGTTCCGTAACTTCATAAACTGTTAGAGAAACCTTTTTCCTGGATCTGTGCAATACAAACAACCAGGATTGACACCCCTCTCTCTATTAATGTTACAGTTCATTAACCACATTGTTCACATCTTTACACTTGGTTGATTTGAACAGAATGATTTGAGTGCAGCTCAGTAGTCCCATTGTTTTCCCAGTGTTGCCCAGACTGTTAAGAGTTTTGCATTGTTTTTTCACATTTGCTTTCTGTTATTCATTATGGAAAAGGACAGTAATGAGGAACATACGTGGTTGTTACATACTTGTGACCCTAGATAAGCTTGAAAGAGCGGGTGTGCGTGGAAAGAGTGTTTTTTTGTGTTTCAATTTAATGTGTTTTACTTATAAGCGGCTAAGCACAATCGGAAGTTTCAGAGCTGTCTCTGCATGTGTGTCTTTGGTAGCACTCACTGTTTTTTAAGGAAGGGGACTGTGATAGCTTTGCCTCAAATGTTCTGTTCAGCAAACAAGCTAAATCAGTCTCAATGTCTCACTAATGCATTTGTGTTAAAGAAGAGTAGAGGTTTTGAGAGAAGCTCTGAAGTACGTGACTTTTTAGCAGGTTACTAATTATGGACAGATTTCACTAGCAAGTGCATCTTTTACTATTGATTTCCTGGCCTGTCTGAGCGGCCATCAGTACCATACTGAATAAATGGAACATATTGAGATAAAGACTAAATATAACAAGACAATTATATATGTGAACTGGAGGAAAGTTTACTTTTTGCTAAACCTTGTGCTGAAAGATTTGTCTTTTTAGAAAAAAACTTGACATTTTGTGGTTTGCTTCAGTGATCTCTTGAGCTAGAAGCCACTGAAAAATGACATTATTATTTTACTGAATTTCTGAAGGCATTGCTTTGACCTTTGATATCTTTTTGTGATCTGCTTTTCAGCTCCTCATCAGCGTCTGGAACCTGTGACTCTGCCAGGGATTGTTTCATTTGTGCTTAGTCTGTTATGTGGAGCTTTGAATTTAATCCGTGGCTTCCATGCCATAGAAAGCCTTCTCCAGGTATTGTACATGTTTATAAATTTAAAAGTTATGCATCATAGCAATCACAATTTTCATTTTAGAAGATGCTATATGAACTAAGTCGTGCCAGTTTTATTTCAGAAGTACTGTTTGTGAGGTCAGGCCTCTGTTATGAAACCCGTATTGTTTGTGATCTGTGCATCCTCCTTGAGTGTGCTGCCTCATTCATCAAGGCTGTGAGTTTCAACAGCAGTGGAAGGTGGGTGGCCAGCTCCTTCCCTGGTACCTTGGTAGCAGTGAGGATGTGAACATAATGTTCTGTTTTCTAAATTTATGCCAGGGTATGAGGCGTTTAATTTCTATAGATGCTATTTAAAAGCACTTGAGTGAAATGATGAACAGCTTTGAAAATCGGGGCAGTTTTTGAAAAGTCCAGAGAGCGGGAATCTTTAAACAGATTCTGTAAAATCGTTTTTTAGAGAACTTTTTTAGTTTTTTAAAATAAACCTTATTTCTCATTGTGTGCTGAAAGGATCAGTGTTGGAAAATAGTCAAGTGATTTCTTCTAAACTCCCCTCACCTCCTCAAACAACCCCCCCGTCACCAAACAAAGTCTCCCAAACCCATTTTTTTCTGTAAAATCTCTACTGTGACCCTCCCTGTAGCCTTTCAGTTTCTTTCTATTCCATTTCTTGTGCTGGTTGTATTCTCACAACTGCTGCAGTGTCACTAATAATGGTTTATGCTTTCAAGCAATTCAGGTGAATATGCTGGTAGTGCTTGCAGGCATGCACAGAAAGTTCATGTGTGTTGCCACAAAAAGAAAAAAAAAGATTTCCTTACCATTTAATGGCTGTTATTATGGTGATAGACATAGAAACTAAAAGCCCCATGGAAGTTTTCTGAAAGAAAATGGTAATCCTCTTGCTTGACTGATAGATAGTCTTTTATTCAAACTTATCTGGACTTTATAGTTATTTGGGTTGGAAAAGACCTGAGTCCAACCATAACCCAGTGCTGCCAAGTTCACTAAACCACGTTCCAAAGTGCCTCATCTACAAAGCTTTTAAATTCCTTCAGGGATGGTGACTCAACCACTTCTCTGGGCAGCTTGACAGCCCTTTCAGTGAAGAAATTTTTCCCCTGGTGCAACGAGGCCGTTTCCTCTCATCTTACCCCATGTTACTTGGGAGAAGAGCCCCACCCCCACCTTGCTACAGCGTCCTTTTTAAGGTAGTTGCAGAGAGCAGTAAGTTCTCTCCTGAGCCTCCTCTTCTTCAGGCTAAACAGCCCCAGTTTCCTCAACTGCTCCTTGTAAGTCTTGGTCTCTAGGCCAAGTACAAATAGTACTGAACAGATTTCTGTCAGTTAGTGTGATGTTGCTAAAACTATTTTGTTACCTTTCTGCAGCTGATTTTTTTAAAAGGAATGCCAATGTTAGATTAATCGATTTAAGTGATGACAGGACATCCAGTTAATTTTATTCTCTATGTTACTGCATCTGGAGGTAATAGATTGCAGTACAGATGGAAGATAATTTTTATTTCTGACAAATGAGGCACACTAAAAATCCATTAAAATTCCTCTTAATTAATTTTATTATAGAAAAATCCACAAGGTTTAGGGAGAAGTAGTCCAAAACACAGTTAATGGAACGTGTTCTGAGAAGTCATTCAAAAGCATCTCTTTGAATTACTGTTTGCTTTATAATCAGTGTTTTTATTTGGCTGTTAGTAAAATTCTGTTACAATCTGTAACTGTGCTCCACCAGATATGCAGTGGCACTGGGGCAAAGACGTACTGGGTAGAAGTTACTGTGTTGTGGAAGTCATTTTTATGTGCAGACATGCAAAGTTTTTCCTAGTCAGCATTGGAGATGGAAATGCTTCACACTGAACATCTTTGTGAATGGACCACTATCTTCTCAAAGTGGTATTTGCTCTCAAGGAAGAACATTTGCATGAGTACCCATTGTTTTCTTGGGAAAGTTTCTGGTGGTTGCAGATGTTTGTTAGAAATGCAGTTAAAATAGTCACTGAGCATGTAAATTTACTCTGTTCAGCTCTCTATAGGAACTGTAACAATTTGTTTGAAAAAGTTAAAGGATTTGTTTTGTTTTCTAAACACATAGTAGAAAAACCTGTCACTTCAAGTAAATTTTTCCATCTTTCCTTCAAGAAAGCATTATTTTCCGAGTCTCTGATAAATTCCTGTGCTGCTGTTCACTCTCACTGCATGAGCACAAAGCTGCCTTCGTTTTGTGTGTAGAGTTTTACCCCACCCTAGTGGCCAGTTTGCATCCTTTCTGTTACCTCATTCCCATTTTCTGAAGCTTTAGGAAGGCACAATTCTACAAAGTTGCTATTAAAGGTAGTTACCAGTGTTTAGACTTGAATTTTCAAAGGCATCTGGAGAAGGTAAGTGTCCAGTGTTAGAGCTGGACTTCTTTAAAGCTTTTGAAAATCTTGGCAGGAGTTGTTTGGTGTGCACAAACATTTTGGTCAGACTCCAGATCACCATGATTTGTTCACAGACATGTAAGTAAGCACTGGTTAGTCCTAACTTTCATTTTACTGTGGTAAAGGAATTATTATAAATCTCTATGTGAAACTATTTTAGCATGCAGTAATTCATAACTTTCATACTGTAAATGCCTGGTATTTTACTGAAACATTGTAAAACATGGCTTTTTGTTTTATTCTTGCAGAATGAAGGTGAAGATTTTAGCTATGTTATTGCATTTTTTCTTGGAACGGTAGCCTGTTTGTACCAGGTGTGTTCTTCTGTTTGCATAATTCACTAAAGTTTAGAAACATTACCCAGTCATGCATAAGTGTCATCGTGTTTTCTTAAATGTCACAGATACTTGAATAGGGTGATTATAAAAAATAATTTCTGCTCTTTTTTATTTCATTAATCATTAGCTATCATGTAGTAGTAGATTGATACAAAGAGCTTCTGTTTGCCAGCATTTTTTCTCTAGTTGGATGATTAAGACAATTAAGATAATTATCTCTAAAGTCACGAGAAGTGGAGGTTATATTTTTTCCTTGAAGTCACAGTTTCATAGTTCAAGTAGACTTAACCATCTGAATAAATAGCTTACTGCTGCTTGCCTTTGGGCAGATTTGAAGTAAATGCAGTAAAACCTAAGCACTACACTGTAATTTTCTTCACTTGGTACCTTAACGTGCATCTCCTTCATTTTCAAAGCTTGTGGCCACTTTTCACTATGTTTTCCTTCTGCCTGACACTTCCCCTTAGTTTTCATGTCTGTCAGTTTTCCATTTCTGCATCTGAATTTGACTTTCCTCTGTAATTTATAACAAGGTATCATGGTGCCCATTGGCATTTGTCATTCAGTGACACTGCTGTTACATTAACCTATGTCTCTCATGCTCAGTTGCTGTTATAGTTACTTTGACTTTTAATATTGGACATGTGGAGTATGCAGTTTTTACTTGTTTCTGTGTGCCAGTGTTTAGTACAGTGTCAGACAATAAAATAAAAAAATGCCTTTCAGTCAGTCTTTTGTCCAGGTTGTCTGTAGTCTTCATTCTCTACAATATATCTCTAGCAAAATGTCACAGTGCAGCTTGTGTTCTTTAACACTTACTGACTTTCCATCAACTTCTTCCTTAAATAATTTAGATTGGTGTTAATTTTCCATGCCAACAGTCTGTTCCATATATCAAATAAGGTGGAGCTCCTCCATTCTTTTTTTGTGTAAAAAATACACATTTTCCCTCCTCTCCTAAATTGGAAACCTTATTCTTTATAAAGTATTCATGTCTGTGCATTGAGATGTGACAATGTGTATCTTTCCTCTACTGTTTGCCTTGAACAGAGCTGTCTGAAAGAAAGAATCTATGCAGGCTTTTTATTAATATTCAAAATACACCTGTTGAAACTCTGTTTCCCAGCCTCTGGTATCATTCCTGCAATATGTGATTGGTCAGTTTTCAGAATTAAGAGGGATATTGGTTCTCTGGCATGTTCTGATGTTCTTTTGCTACAGTTAAGAGCTCAGGACGTTAATTCCCTGTGTTGCATGACAGCACATTTCACTGTCATTCACCCACCAGGCATCCATTGTGCTGTATTGTCTCGTTCAGTTAATAACAACACAGCAGTGTGTCTCTAGTTTCCAAGAAATGCTAATTATAACCCAGGTGTGCAGGCAAAAGAACTGGACTT
Organism: Corvus brachyrhynchos; assembly: GCF_000691975.1. Classification (NCBI taxonomy): domain Eukaryota; kingdom Metazoa; phylum Chordata; class Aves; order Passeriformes; family Corvidae; genus Corvus; species Corvus brachyrhynchos. The sequence goes on along the minus strand of NW_008239283.1, from coordinate 8,203,409 downwards.
ACATGGAATGTTTTAGGCTCACTGACATGTCTAGTGTTGTGTCATAGTTTCTAGTCTTTTGTAAAGAGGAAAGTAAAAACTGAGTTGTACCAGAAGTGCAAAGCATCAGGACAGGAGCTGAGCCTTCAGTCATCTCTTAACATTTATTTAAAAAAAAAAAATCAAAAATCAAAATCATCTTTGAAATCACACAGCGGAGCCTTCTCCATAAAAGCATGCTCAGTAATTGCCTTGATAACACTTCCCTTTAGTAGTAGAAAAACAACCCTCAGGAGTTCCGTAACAGGACTTGTTATAGTAAGGTATTAAAACTGCAGCATTTTGGCCTTTTAACTGTTTTTTTGGCCTTTTCATTTGTTCTGTAAGGGGCAAATCCAGTAGTTCAGACCTAGACCAATGAAAGGTATGTTTCAGAATTAATTTGAAACAGTTCCTCAGTAAAATTCACAGTCATGCAACATCATGCTACAGTAACATTTTTAAACTGCTGTAGTATTTGTTTTTTCAAGCCTTTATTAATCGTTTTGATGAAGCGTATCCTGACTCTTATTTTAATCTTGGAAGCAGTCACACTTGTTCATACATTGTCAGTGGAGGCGACAGCACTAGGAAATTATCTGAATTCTTATTGCTGAGATACCAGTAGCAACTAATTGCTCTTTTAGATATGATTTGTGAAACTGTCAGCACAAGTAGGTTGCATTTACTCTGCTCAAAATGACCAAGCAGGTTCAGAAGAATTCTGTCTGTATTCTGAAACGTGCAGATTATTCATCTCTAGTTTTACTTTGCTTTGGAGGAAGGACATACAAGTCTTACTGATAGTGCCAGTCCTCACCTCTCTGACAATATTTAGGTATCCAGATGCCACAAGTAGCTTTGCTGCTCTCAGCCACACTTGCAGTGGAAATGCATGCTTTATAACAAAGTGGTAGAGTTCAAGTAGAATATAAAGTGATCTCAATAAATTTCACTGTTCAGTTGCCCTTTTTTGAAGAACATGAAAAATGAAAATTGAGTTTTTTTGACTGATAAAGCATGGCAAATGCCCAGGAAGAACAGAAGTGGCACTTAGATAATCTGATGATGGATGCTGTTAAATCTGTGTGACCATGGTTATAAATCCACTGGGAACAGATTTGGAATAGCAAGTAAGCCTAAATACCGTTGTTATCTACCTTAAAGCTTAGAAAAAACTTCCCTCATCAGAAATGACCTGAATGCAGGGGAGGGCCAAAGCATTTTTTTTTTTTTTTTTAGCAGTTAAGGGAGTAGTTCAAACAATAGAAGAAATAAAAATCATGTCTGAGTAAAAGCTGTGTCCTTTTAGAGATAAAAATTGAGGCAAGAGACTTGAACACATTTCCAGTTACAATAGGCTGCAGGCTGAGTAGGAAACTGGGCAGTACTGACAGCCTGTGTTACACCACAGTGTGCAGAACAGACCCTAAAATGTGGTAGAATTACAGTAGAGTGGTTGTATTTCTCTCCAAGTGTGATCAGTGTTGCAGCAGCTGAAGCAGGGCAGTCTGCATCTGTGGGCCTCTGCACCTGCCAGGTAACCATCAGCATCATCCCTGGCAGGACACTGGGAGGTATCTGAGGGATTGCCTTGTGCTGAGCTCTGGGGCCCTGGTGTTGTCCTTGTCCTTCCCATTGCTTTTCTGAAGAAGACTTGGTGGGTCTTGTTCCTTCTCCACTGCTTGAATAGAACAGAGTGTATTTTGACCAGAGATTACCAGGAACATCCACTTTCTTTTGTCATGGGCCACTCATTGCAGCCTGTAATTAATTATTATGAGAGAACTGTTCTCAGAGAGGGTTTAATGCAAGCAAAATGTAACCTTGTATTGATATCAGGTGCTCTTCACCCTTCCTGACTGCTGAATTGATACTGTTCTTACATGTTTGATTCAGACTTTTCCTTGGTTTGGGCTGTAGTTTTTCAGTGACCAGATATGTTTCTTCAGTAGGAGTTATCTTCCATGAGGTAACCTGATTTCTTTATTTCCTGACAGTGTTACCTGTTTGTGTACTACACAGGCTGGAGGAATGCCAAATCCTTCCTGACTTTTGGGTTGATCTGCCTGTGTAACATGTACCTGTATGAACTGCGCAACCTGTGGCAGCTCTTCTTCCATGTGACTGTGGGAGCTTTTTCTACCTTACAAATCCGACTGCGACAACCCCAGGGGAAGTCCCCTGATTACAATGTCTGACAAGTCCTGGAACATTGAGACCAAGTCTTCTTCCAGTAGTTACTCTCAGGAATGTAAAGCTGTTCTCCAAAAGAAGAAGCTGTCTGAATGGGGCTTTTTTTTTTTTTTTAATAAATCAATGTAAGATGCTTGTGGACATTTTACACTTGGTGGTTGAACCTTTTTTTAAATTATTTTTTTATTTTCTTGAAAAGGACACAAAAGAATATGGGACTAGAGGAGGAAAGTGAAGCATATCCATGCAGTGAAATATATGTAGAATAGGACTGGTGGCGTAAAAAAGCTTCATTCATTCATTCATGGAGATAATTTGATGTGGAATTATCTGATGGTATTACATGATCACATTATCTGATGATAATGTGGAACCACGTTTATATGTTAATGGAGGAATGTGTAGAGTATATTCCGCATATCATAAAAGCTTTTCACTTCCAAGGTCAGTTTTGCCTTTGTGAGGCAGTAGGGAATAGGCTAAATAAGTAATAATAATGCTATTGCATATTAGCAAACTAGATGTGGAATATGTAAGTTACTAAATATTGGAATGTTTTGTTTCACATTGACATATATGTGAATGTTTTCTTAAAATGTAACCTGGAAACTCAGTTTCTGGGGATCAGCTTCACCCGTGGCACTCTGTCTTGTGCTATAAGTTCATTTATTGTTTTCATTTGTTATTTCCTTTGAATTATTCTTTGAAATTGATTTATGTAGATAGGGTTCATTTTTTGTAATTATTCAAAAAGTTCTGCCACTTAACTCAGGATTCCTGCACGCTTCATGTGTTTGGAAGGGTTGAAAGAGAAGGGATTGGTGAGTAAATGGAGTGACTTGTACTTGTTGGAATACTGTTCTTCTTTTTATATGTTCTTCCTTACCTTCAGAAATGGATGAATAATTAGCTCAAACCTGAGATAGACAACTGCTGACAGGAAAATAATAAATCAGTCTGATTAGCTTAAACAAGAAATACAGGGATTGTGTTGATTCTTCTGGCTTTACGGGTTGGGTGTTTTTGTGCTGGCATAAAACCTCTGTGATCTAGACTTATGTTTGAGAGAACCATCATATGCTCCTCAAGCTGGTGAATCAACCAGTAAAACCCAGCCAACCATGGAGTACCACCATCACTTCCACTGGGGTTTTATTTTTATATGACAGTTAGTTATGATGTTTCATCATGTACAAATAGATGTAGGTTATCTACAAGTTGTAATCAAGCCTTAATGGCAGGGATGTTGCCATGTTCTTGTGTTGCTGGGAATTGCTAGAGCTTTGCTGTGCTAAAAAATGTTGGTCCAGGCAAATTTTCTTGGGCATTTCATACCAAAATGTTATGTTTTTAAGTAAGTTGTTTAGGCTCAGATTTTATGACCAAGAATAAAGGAACTGGTTATCTTATTCTCTTTTTAAATAGATGGGGTATTAGTTAAGAAAAGTGTGCATAATGCAACCAAGAAGAATTAAACTGCAGTGGGCAGTGGTGTGTCTCAGACTGCTGTCTGAGGTGAAGCCCTTGGAGCCTCCTTGGTGTGCAGGCTCCAGGGTTGGTGCTTTGCAGTTAATTCTCTTCCCTCCCTACTTGGGGAAGAACACATTTAATTTATGAACATGAGCAGCAAACTGCCTTTGCTTAGCACCAAGAGTTGCTTGTATTAGCATTCAGTGCACCATTCTGAAAAGGTGAAGAGCAGTCCTTTACCATTTAAAATCAGATTAAAAGATAGAGCTATTACCTTTTAAGTATAAAACCAGGTTTTATTTTGCTTGTAGTGTCTAGAAGAATCCTTATACCTCTGTTTTCACCTCCACTGATAGGGAAGGAAGCTACCATGAATGCTTCAAGTACTGCTTAGTTTTTAACTCAGGTTGTTGTGCATGTACAGAATTTTCTGTTGCATCATTTCTTCAGTTTATATGTTGGCAGAGAGTTTTGTTTTCTCTGAAGCACCTTCCCCTCCTGCTAATCCTAAAGATAGATTTTTAAGGATTGAAAACTTCCTTTGTCATAGCATCTGGAGCCATTATTCCATTCCAGTTATGCTGGCATTAAACTAATTGCTGATTAGCAGGTATAATGAATAAATGCAACAGTGTAACAGAAAACAGTTGGGGTTTTGTTTGCTTGTTTTTATAGCACTGATAAAAATCCCATTTCACAATGAAAAGGTAATGAGCATGACTGTTCTTCATTACGTGGTATTACTAGGTGCTAAAAACATGGCTTCTTGGCATGTTTGAGTTTGACTGTAATATTAGAACTTGCTGACATTTGGTATGAGATGAGAACCAAGATACAGCAGGCCAGGTTAGTGGTGAAAATTTATTGAAAATTCCCAGGATTTCCTTTTTTGCTTATACAAACTCAGCGCTCAAAGCAGGGGCTTCCCTGCTGATTTTACGGGTACTTGAGTTGCCAGACTTAGGAAGGTGAACTCAGGGACGTTGATTACGCTCTTGAATAATGGGCTTTACTGCAATGTGAGTTGCAGAAGGCCATTTGTAGTTGCTTGATTTTTTTGTGGGATTTAGTAGAAGCAGAGCGCATTTCATGCTGTATTTATAAAGGAAGATGTCCTGAAGGTTGGAATTGGTTCATCCAACATCCACAATAGCAGATTTATCTTTGAATAAGGTGTCACTGTATTTGCTTTCAGGAGGGAATGACCAAAGGCTTGCCTGACTTACACAAGGTATGTATATAATGCTGTTCCCAGTAGATGGCAATAGTTATTTGCATCTGAAATTCAGTGTTAAAAGATCTCTGGGGCCAGCTGCTTACAGGGAAGCTCGCTCGAGCTGGTGTCCCATGGAGCTTTTTGTTGGAATGCCAGGGCCATGCTGCCCCAGCCTCCCCTCCGAGTGTGTTAGTGCTGGGCTCTCCTGCTGCAGTAACCCCCAGCTGGCACCCCAGCCCCTTTGCCAGCGGGAGTCAAGGGACAGCGCTGGCCCCAGCAGTGCAGCCACCTCACCTGCACTGCAGAGCAGGGCAGGCGAGGACTGAGATGTGCTCGGGACAGAAATTAAAATACATAACTCTTCTTTTTACGGGAAGCTACCTAGCCCCAAATGGCAGGAAAATGTTGCTGCTTCTGCCCCCCATCCTGCCTGAAACTCACTTTTTTCAGTCTTCCTCACCACCTCCACAAAGCCTACTTGCTCCTTCAGTTGAAAGGCCATGGACAGAGGAGGTCAAGAGCGTGGAAATTGAGCTTTTTCAGCTTAAAACAGCTGAGCTGCCCTTTTCCCAGCAGCATCCCAAGCTTGCTCTCTCTGACAACTCCTGAACTTCAGTCTGGAAGTGATGGTGCCCTGAGGAGCAGTTGGGAAGCTTAACGGAATGAAAATATTTGCCTCTGGGCATACTTTTTGGCCAGGTGGTAGTGTCTGTGGATGTTGTGTAACACATAAACAGCCAGGCCGGAGATATTTGCAGTGAAGGACACATATACCAGAAATTCAGCGTGTCCCAAATGTATCATTTTATTAAGTGCAGGCAGATAGTTGATGTAGCCAGATCTGTGTTGGGGATAAGTGGCTAAACACCTCAAAATTCATCAAAATGCTTTCTGCGTGGGAAAAAGATGCATTTGGGGAAAACTATTCAGCCAGTCTGTGTACAGTAATTGGAATGAGAGGGGCACAGCATTGGAGACTCCTGCCTTCCCTCCCCTGGGAAATACCCTTTTCCAGATGGTTAAAAAAATTTGCTTACATCAGGCAATGTCCTAAACTGCCATTTGTATGATTATTTAGGAGAGCATAGAAAGTATTAACTAGTTCTCCACCAACTTTGGTAAAGACTGATACCTTAAATACTTCATGGCTTTCTGTTTTTGCAGCTGTGTTCTCAGTACACTCATAAAATCCCTCCTAACCTATAACAGATTATAGGGCATTTGGTTTTTAGCTGCCTGTGTAATGTCTTCTCAACTAAAAGAAGTCAGCTGGAAGCTGCAAGGTTTTGTTTCTCAGCTCTGCCTCAGGCTCCTGTTAATTGGTACACTTACATGTAGTGTTTACTTTTACCTGTAAAGATTGAAAACGTTGCATTGGCAGCAGTGCTGCGTCCCTCCAGTGTCCTTGAGAGGACAAGTACTGAGGTACCTGGGAAATTCTTTGGCAAAGGTGATGTGCATTTTAAAATACAAACTTCTTTTTTTTAGTAGGACACACACAAACAAATTTAACCAGTTCAATTATGCCAGTATAGTTTGTCAGCTGCCCTGACACTGATTCCAGGGACAGTGGGTGCACAGGAAGTACCCAGGGGATGTTTGCTGTGTAGCCAAGCCCTTGGGGCTCCATAACTGGGCAGTGCAAAGGACCAGGGCATCCATCAGTGCCAGACAAGACCTGGATTTTTCTACTTGCAGATCCAGCATCTCCTACACAACTTACATCTGATCCCACCAGCCAGATGCAGCTAAAATAAAACAGAGACACTTTACCAGTGAAACAGTGTTTAATATAGTTAAATTACTTAAATAGATTTCAATTTCCATGGGAAATCATAACTGTATCCATTTTTGCAAGATCCAGAGTAAAAGAGTGTGTGAATACCCCTTGAAATGATCATGACACACTGTCAACAATCACAGCTAGAGATACTGGGGACTTGAAATTTCATTGACAACACAACTTCATAAGATGAATCAAAAGTTAAGAAGACTGCAGACTTTCGGAAAGCAGAGAGCAAACCTAAAAGCAAGTGTATGGCATGAAGATAATGAAACTCAATGAGGGACAAAGGGGATGGGAGGTGGAGGAGGGGGAGAAAGGCTTAACAGCGTGATGCAACTTAGGTATTTTGCAAACCAGGAAAGATGTAAAGGAGCAAAAGTATAGTACAAGGGCAGACTTGGCAGTTTTACAGAAGTCAATATACTATACTTTTCAGAGATGTTTCCTAGTGGAAGGGAGAAGGAAAGGGGCGATGCCATTTAAGCTCATGTTTAAATGGCTTAATGCTTGGGTCATGCTTAGCAATAGAGCAAATTAATTAAGACAGGTCCATGGATTTTCACTTATTCTCATTGTCGAGTATGAAAAAAAGAAATTGCCACCACCATAGTGCAATCATTATGCTGTGAGTACTACAATAATTCTGCCCTGAGAAGAGTGGAAAACAAGTTTATTAAATGTCAAAAGACTGGAGTAATTTTTAGTGCTAGCCAAATTCAATATCAAAACTTTCCCCTCATAGAATATAAAAAATATAGCTTTTTTAAAATTATTTTCTTTTTTTAATAAAATACCAAGGGATTTTTCTTTAATAGTTAAAAAAGGTACATAAATGGTAACAGTGAACTATTCAGAAACCCCCCCACTAGTGATAAAGATGCCCAACACAGTATCAGTGTCACTATTTTAAGGTCGACCAGCTCATATACACACTTGCCATCATAATTTTTTTTGAAGATCACCTAATTCCTGAAAATTGAAAATCTGTGAATCAGTTTAAATAAGTGCTTACTACAGGAAAGTCAACTCGATGCTGCAGCACATAGTTCCTTGTAATCACATGGCAGTTACAATGTCAGACAACTCTCAGCTCAGCAGGATTCTATTAAGACCATCTATGAAAAATTATTTTTTTAAAATAAAAGTTCAAATGAGCTTTTTTTCCTTTTCTCATAAGAGCTCCTGTTAAGAGTTAGAAGATTAGGTTAGAGCTCTTTTTGACATGTTTGATACCGTCTCAGCAGCTAAAACTCAAAGGTCCCGTTTCCATTGGGAAGCTGCCACCCTCCGCTGGAATGCTGCATGGAACAACTCTGTGACTACCGCGGGTTTTTCCTCTTCTTTGGGGTTGTAGATTTTTCTGGATTTTCATTTTAAAATGCATGATTCAGCCTGGAAACTCACCTGTTTGTTGTTGGTTGATTGTATAGTGATAATCTGAAAACTGCCAAGTCTGTATTCAGAGTATTACGCAGAAAAAAATTACACAAAAGTCTACAGGTTATATACACCTCCCCCCACACCTCGGTGTGGACAGCCTGCCTTCTAATTTATATATAATTTACAAAATATAGAATTTGGTATATCTGTTAGATCTCCATGTTTTCAATATTACAAAATAAAAAATACAAAAAAACCCACAACAAATTTCAGGGGAGCTCCCCCCACAAAGTGTCTCTTGTTTACACCTAGTCTTTCCCATGTAAACTGATAGATACCAAAGAAGAGCACAGACGACTTTTTAATAAATATGGTTGTAGAGCCATCTTCCTTTATCTTGATCTTCCCCTTCATCAGGTGTGCCAGCCCCACTCAGAAGAGCAGTCATTTAGCAATGGAGAAGAAGGGAAAAGAGGGGGTCGAGGCTATAATGTCTTTTCACACTAAAACATTACCAATGCCCTTCTAAAAGGCCTTTTTGTGTGCTGCAACAGTGGGTGTCAGTTTTGAAAGCCCATTCAAAACAGCTAATAAAAGCACAGTGGTACACTTCAAATAGCTGGCAGTATGGGATGGAAACATTATGGGAGTGCAAATCCATTCCAAAATAATGCTTTGTAGTGAATCATACATTCCTTCAACCAAGTAAATGTTGTGTTGCGTCAATAAATATTTAAATAGCTTCTTATGCCATCCTGTGGTAGCAGCCTTTTTAAAAAATGCCGAATTCATGTCTTATCTGTGAACTCTGTAGTGCACATCTTTGGTCAACTTAGCACTCAGCCAGGAGCAACTCCAAGGTGGTTTCTTTCTCTTGCCTTTCACGATGGGTGGCCAAAGAATTTGCTGATACCAGCTCTAGAGTCATGGGGTGAAAATTCAACCGAGCCACATGTTCAGCTTCACTGCCAAAAAATTATTCTCCGATTCACAATCCTGGGTAATGCAAAATCCATCTTTGTGTGGTGCTGCAGTTGCTGCTAACTAATTGGAGGCCCTTCATTTAGAAAGTAGGTGGTCATTTCTCCTTTCCCTTTGACCTTTATGACCCCTCGATACTCCAGCTGGTAGTTGTTGGCTGCCAAAACCTGGTACATGTCCGTGGTTACCTGCAGAATAAACGAGAGTAAATGGATGCTTGCCATGTCTTCCACACAGTCTTTCCATCTGCTTTTGGAGGAATTGATGGACAAAATTAAAGTAGGATCAACTGTTTTGTTTCTTAAGTCAATCAACATTTGCACGTCAGTCACTAACTGAAATGTTGGCACAAGTTGCTGAACAAACACAACCATTAGAACCTGAGAAAGTAGAGATGTCACACACACGTCACAACTGGGAAAACTGCTTTTAAGGAGGTCACTGGATAAAGTGTAACAAATTAGTTGCATTTTTAAAAACACACCAGTAGTTCAGTCTACTCAGATGCATTCATTGTATCACTGGAGTGGCAGTAGGAAAACAGGTCAAACTTACTAAAAGAATCCTCAAAAATTGCGTAGAAGTTACACAATGGATGTACAGCTTAGAAATCCGGGGTTGTTTTTATGAAGGAGAAGGTAGTGGGCAATGGGAGAGAACTGATCAAATGGAATACTCTAACCGGTATCCAAATGTCTCTGCAGATGCTAGTCAAAAATAATCACTTGTGCTGCAGAACAACAGAAGTTTAAAGACCAGATTTCCTGAGATATTTATTTATTGCAATGTATTTTCTCATCCTTTTTCAGGTGTCTTTACAGACCATCTCATAGGGAAGCTTAAAGAGTGATGCATAAATAACAATGCAATTAACTGACAGGCAAGGAAACAGCGTGGCTGCCCCTCTTGGGCTTTACATCAGCTGCTCTATTTTTATAACCCTTCAGTATTTTCCCAAGGAATGACATTCTGTTACTGTGGACATTGGCTCAGCAAAAGCAGAACAGTGGAATTGAATCACTGGAAAGGTCACGTCTGAAGGCCAAGGAGATGTGTGATTATCAGACAGGTCCCATTAACCCCTTAAACAATCCTCTTTCTCTGTTGTGTATCCCCATTCTGCTGATGCCTGGACCCTTGCTGGCCTCACACCACACATGGCACAGTGAGCAGCAAAGTGAATTACAGAAGTACATATCTGAATCAGGCCCTTGGAAAATGAAACAACCACCACACACAGCTGAGCAGCACATGTGAGCAGGGATCAGACAGGACTGTGCTCAGCGCCAGTGAGGCACACGGGGAAGGAAGCTCAGCTCAGCTCAGCTCTTCCACACAGAACTAAAGTGCAAATTTTTAAACAAAGGCTCATTTAGGTAAGTTTTCCAGGGATTGCCTTACCTGAATCCTGTCAGGCACTCCTGTGCTGTCCATTCTGCTGGCTACATTCACTGTGTTGCCCCAGATGTCATACTGGGGTTTGCGGGCTCCTATCACCCCAGCTACGACAGGACCAATATTGAGGCCTGGAAGGAGAGGAGAAATCAGCTCAGATCCATTTGCTTGAGGCAGGTAATTTTTCAGAAAACAAAAACCCACCCTGACGCTCGTTGGTTCTAGCTGTGCTTTACCCTGACATGTAAAGCTATGGCCAAACTGAGGGGAGAGAAAGGTTAGAATAAAATTTGGCTTCTTTAATCCATTATGCCCAAGTGACTGGCAGCTCAGGCTGGATCTGCTCAATCCAGAGCTACTTTCTAGTGCCAGATAATGGGATGAAGTTTGTTTGCCACCTGGCTAACAAGCAAACTGCTCACTTGAAGTCTGTACATACCTGCTGCAATGCTGAGGGCCTGCGAGGCAGCAGCCCAGCACCTTCCAGAACAAACGCCACACTTGACATCCTCACCCTTTTTTTTCTGTCGTTTTTTATTCCCTGACTTGAAAGACAATTCAATGTCCAAGAATGGCAGAGCTGGAAGCACAGGGGCAAAAAAGAGCCCAAGCTCAACCACTATGTAAGACCATGCTGTGATAGGAGCTACTCCTACCCTAAAAAATGACTGTGATGTTTCATAGAGGCCGAAGTGGTCACCAGGCACCAGACAATCAACATCACTGTACAGCCTAATGTAACATCTGTGGTTTTTACTCTCCATAAAATCCCCACCTCAGAATGACCACTGCATGGAATGCTGTGAGCACACGGCCATTACCTATCTTCATCTGGAAGTTGTTGAATGAATGTTCATTAATGTATTTCATTTGGTCCATTAACCTCATGGCAAAATCTGCGAGAGCTTTGATGTGTGTCTTCCCTTCCTTGTCGTAAGTGGAGTCGTTGAGGCCTGAGGCAGCCATGTAGGTGCTGCCAATGGTCTTGATCTTCTCCAGCTGCCGGAATTGGTCTTCGCTTATTATCTGTGTCACAAGAGCAAAAGAAGCAAGTAAACCTTGATGAACACACAGGTGCTGGTAATGTCTGTGCTACATGTCCTGCCTTGCTGCAAGCATTACAAAGTAGTGGACAGAGCCAGGAAGATACAGGAAGAAAGGAGATTAGATATTCGGAGGAGTGACAAGGAAATAGAAGGGATTTCAGTGTGAAAAAAAAAAATAAAACTGAAGACTCCTAGAGTAAGGAGAAATGAACCATGGCACAAGGATTTGATAAACCACCTTCCCTCACGAGCTCAGCAAAGCCCAGCTAAACTCATGGATTCAGTTCAGTCTGTTCACCCAGGTTTTCTGTGACTTACTTCATCAAAATCAGCAATGATCTCATTGAGCAGCCTCAGACACTCCACCCCTTCGTTGTTGGCTTCCAGCTCCACATAAAACTCGGAGAAGTTGCTTATGGAGGCGAACATGACAGCCACACACTCGCAGGACTGGTAGTACAGTTCATCATTGCGCCGCTCCTGAGCCAAGAAATGGGCTGCCACATCCTTCGGCAGGATGTTGTGGAGGAGGCGTCTGTTGTAAGCCTGCAGCTCTTCCATCTCCTCCTTCTCTTCGGTGGCCTAGTTTAGGGGGGAGACACAGTGATGCACTTACTCTTTTGGTAGCTGCTCCGGGGAGGGGAAAAAAGCTGAAAATTAACTTGCAGTGAGGGCAGAAATAGAAGGGGGGAAACTGCAAGGGAGAGCAGAATCAGAGAGATGCAGAAACTTGTGTTTTGCACAAGGAAAAATCCATCTCTTCAGTGCACACATGTATGGAAAAGCAGGCAGAGAATAATGCCAGAATCCAGCATTGTATTTCTGAGCCCTGAACTGGGTAACCACTTAGCTCACCCTTTCCATTGTTTTACCATTTTTAAATGAGGATTACAATGTTTATCTGCTTCCAAGGAGCTTTAATTAATTGTTGCTTCCTCAGTGCCTCTAACTCAAACCACAAAGAGCTATAATTAGAATGATGTCCTGCCACCCAGAAAGTAGACAATCTAAATAAAACCTGCAGTCCTGAGGCCCCCCAGCCATGAGTGCTGGACAGAGCCCAGGCCTGTCCTGCTTGCTTGGCAATCACATACAGTGCCCTAACATCACTCATGGGCACAAGTAGTGAAAACACCAACAGTGAACCCAGGGACAGGAGCACAGTGTGGCATTATCCACAGTGTGTTGGTTACCCAGTACTGCTGCCTGGGGGCTAATGAAGGCTGGACATTGAGCCAGTTCCCACTGCGTAACAGGAAAGTGAATGAAAATGCAAATGTGAATCTTTCACACCCTTAAACACAAAAACTAAAGCTCACTGAACTCTGGGAAACAATTCAGCAGTGAATATGAGCTTCCTATACTTATAAATTGTGTTATATTACATGTTCCTGCAGCAGTAACAGCTCAGGTGCCCAAATTCATTAATCTCAACCTTCAGATGTATAACCCTTTACTATGGGGACCATCCAAAGTGCATTTACAAGGAAAAAAGGGGCTGGAGAAATAACCGGGACGAGAAGCACGGAGTATGCAAAGTACCAGAGAAGAGCAGAGCATTATTAACATGCCCAGTTATAAGCCAGATTCAGATTAAATTCAAAGGCACTTTATCACACTCCTCAACTCGACAGTGAATAGCTCAGTCATTTCATATTAACACCAAAGACCACGTGTGATCCTCCCACACAGCCAATACCCACTAACCTGAAGTTTCCAGAGGAAATCAAGCCTTGCAGTGGATTCCACTTGCTGGGCATGCAAGTACAGTGCCAGGACAAAGACAGTAATGATGACAGGGGTCACAATCTTCAGTGCGACTCGTGTCATCACTGGGGAGCTGCAGCCAAGGAGAGAGCAGAACTTCCCTGTTACTGGAAGAACACAGCCTCGCCACGCCCCGCACTCCCCACTTTAAGGCTAACCAGCCTCTCAGGAAAAGGTTTTTTTTCTTTCCCCTCAAAGCCTGTGTTGGTAAATGGATAAACAATACCTGCAAAAAGCTGGGGACTCTGGCTCATGGGTGCCAGTTTCTAAAGGAGGAGTTGGAAATTGGAAATGTAATCCAATTTCTTAGAAAAGGGTTGTCATCAATATAAAGGCCACTCTTCTGAGAATGGCCACACATGCTCAGGGTGACAACACCGAAATGCTGATAGCCCCTCAGACTGTGTTCACCCTGTCTTCTGCACTGGCTTAGTCAGGCTCCTGAGTCTGGAACTGTTCTAACTCATGGCTTCTCTAATTAGTCACTTCTTAATGGGCTTTGTCATGTAAGTGCTCTGTAAGCTGAAAAGAGCACTAAGGTACATTCACATCTCTTCTGACAAGCAGGCAAATAAAAACTGTTAATTATAAATTATGGAGTTATACAGTATGAAAATATTTTGATAAAACCTTTGAATTGTATTACAAATAAGCCCTGAGGTGTTCTATAAAGCAAGCTGACGTAAGTCCCACAGGAAAGAGGATGCTCTGAGAGTAGCTATACATACAAAAGGGCAACTCAGTCCACTCAGGGCATCTGCAGTGTGTTGTACCAGCTCACAGCAGTGCACAAACAGCAGACACCGCTGGTGAGTCAATGTGCTGATATTGCACCTTGTGAACAGAAAATACCTACCAACAAAAACCTATAAAATATTTCATGCCAAAGTGACTCACCATGAGGATGTATCATTTGCAGCCACGCTGAAAAAAAAAAGCACAAACACAAGGTCAGTGGAGCGTTTGACTCCCTGCAGCTCTTTTCCTTCCACACATCATTGCACAGCACCTCTGCAGTGTGGCACCTCTAACACTGTGTGGGGCTACAGCTCTTTTGAAGCAGAAAACCACTAAAAGATGGGGGGGGAGGAGAAAAACGGGCTTCTGAGCTACACTCAAAACTCCACAGAGTGATAACATGACATAGTTAATGTGGGTAAAATATCTAAGAAGCATTAAGAGTGAGAGAATAATTTGGGATTTTAATGTCAGTGTGGGATGCTTGGCAAATGCTTGTGCATCCATCACTACTTCATTAGGTCAGACTGCAAAATTTGACCTAAGGAAGAAAGCTTTGGGCTAATATCTTGTGAGGGATAGCTCCTTTTATTGTGGCATGGAGATGTGTTTAATTCCTTTAATCCTGCTCCCTTCTTCTGCACATTCCTCAACGACAGCTTGTGCCCAGCTCTGAGTATCACACAAAAGGACACTGAAGAAAATCCTTTAGCACATTCCTATTACTACTGGCAATTCTGCAAAGTACCCACGTGCATCAGAGTTGCTGGGGGAGATGGAGGGTGTGTTTTTTGACACTGAAAGCACAGAATGGAGCTTTCTAGGTAGGTAGCAGCTGTCTGAGCTCCTGATTGATTGATTGCTTAATGCTGCTGGCTTTGTTCTTGAGTGTGGGTGGAGTATTAGGTGGCTGAGAACCATGCACAAGCATCTATTAAAACACTATTTAAATGGAAGGAAGGGGTTCAGTGTTTAAATTACTGTAGTGTCATTGATTCAATTAGAACTTTGCAGGCTACAAACGTGACATTAGCCTGAGAATGTCACAGCTCTCTGGAGAGCTTCAGGCCACAGTTTCATGGGGTTGGAGGGAACCTTGCTACACAATCAGACATCTAAATGATCAAAATCAAAATAGCCAAGGGAACCTAACTGGGCATAACATCAAAAAATAAAAGCATAGTGACTCTCTAACCTTGTTTGTTCCAAGACATTTTCTGCAGTTCTGAGCATGGAATTTCTTCTGACAGATTTTGCAACCCACTGTTGTCTTGCACGCAATCTATTGCATGGCTCTTGGCCAGCTCCAGCACTGAACATGTGAGCTTGGACATAGACACGGTTTGGAAAGCCTGGGGACTCCCGCATTAAAGGCTGAATCTAGCTGGAGACACTTCCCACATGCAGCATGATTCCCCTGCTTCCCTGAATCACCACCTGGCCAAGGATGACTGACTGCCCCCCTTATCACTCTCTCTTATGATGGGAGCATGGCAGACCTGACCCTTAGTACTGAGGCTGCAGCTCACTGTGGGTGTTGCTCTAAAATCTTCATCAGGACCTATGAAGTGCAGCAAACCCAGTATTTACAATAACTCTCTGGATAAGTGAGGATGCCCAGTGCAAGCAGTACGGGTGTTACATTGGTAGGTTGTTCCCCCATGGAACAGACATTTCCAGTAGCAGATGGTTCTTTAATTACTGGAAGGGAACACAGAGAGAAGCTTGCTAAATACACTCCTGCTCAAGTGAAGTGCACATTTTTAGCAGGGAAGGCAGTTCATTTTGGAGACAGCTCCCATAGGACTGGAGCATCTCACTTTTCCCAGCCTTGGTGGTAAGGACAGACAGCTGGAACAGAAATGATGGGTTTGATGAACAAATCACGGGGCAAAGCTCTTTGGGCTTCCCTGTGCAAGAACTCAATTTAGAAGATCACATTGGCCCATCACATCTTTAAACCAATGCATTAGTTTTATCTTCTGCACAGGAAAAAGGTTACACATGATAGCCCTGTGCCTCCAGTTACACCCCATGTGTCACACACTGGTGTGGCTGCATGCAGTCAAGTCTAGCAACTCCCAAAGTGCTGTAATCAGCCTTTCAGCTGCTTGCATGCTGGGTTGGTTTGTACACAGAAGTGTGAAGTGACATCTGCATCACTTCTAATTAGTCAGAGTACCATAATGGCTGCAGAGCCGACACTAATTATGTAGCTACAATGGGCACCCAATTAAAGTAGTATGAGGTCATGGTGGCTTTTCTTTTTTTTAGTATCAGCTGGACAATAAGGTCCATCTCTGAACTCTGTGCTACATGCTGAGCTCCCTTTTCCCACAACACACAAATGGCCTTCCAGACACTGAGACAATAAATAGCCATCCACAGTGCTCTTTGGACAAAACAAATTGTCCTGGATTCCACTGGAATAGAGTTAAATTTCTCCCTAGCTGGTGTAGTGCTGTGTTTTGGATTAAGTATGAGAATGCTGCTGATAGTGTTTATACTAAGTCAAGGACTTTTCAGCTCCTTGACAACCCCAGTGAGCAGGCTGGAGGGACACAAGATGTTGGGAGGGGACACAGCCAGGACAGCTGACCCCAAGTGGCCAAAGGAATATTCCATACCATATAGCATCATGCTCAGTATGGGAGCAGGGGGGAAATCTGGCCTGGGGCTGCTGCTCAGGAACTGGCTGGGCATCGGTTGGCAACTGGTGAGCATTTCTATTGTGCATGACTTGTTTTGTCTATTCTAATTAAATTATTATTATTATTACTATTACTATTATTATTTTCTCTCTTTTCTGTCTCATTAAACTGTCTTTATCTCGACCCATGAGTTTTCTCACTTTTCCCCTTCCAACTCTCTCTCCCATCCCAGCACAGGGCAGTGACCAAGTGGCTGTGTGGGGCTGAGCTGCAGCTGGGGCTGAACCAGCACACAAATCCCATTTAGTGAGAGATAATACAGCATCAGAGAAAGCTATTTCTGGGAAAACATGCTAGCCTTCTCCACTTTATTACTGACATTCTGATTGTGAAGTGATGTAAATTATACTTCCAAGTGCTGTAATTTCGCTTAGTGCTTGACTTACAAGAATGAAATTATGTTTGAGATATAAAATGCTTTTATTTCACTAATTGTGTTAGAAAATGCTAAATAGCTTCTGCTGATGGAACACCTAATATCTGAAAAAAAAGGAAGAAAACCTCATTCTCCCTATACCTCCCGACAGAAAACTCCATGGGGTTTCCTACCTGATTTCACTCAGCTAAGAAAATAATTTAAGTGATTACTGCCAATGGCAGCGAAAGCTACACTTCCATTGACTGGCAATGCCAGCAAAATCTGTATATCCTTTAATTATTACTGGGCACACAGGAATGCTGAAATCATGGAATATTCATGTGAACGAGAGGAGTAACCAGGTGCATCAGGCTTGAAGGGTTGATGGTTAATGATGACTTGAAGGGCTGATGGTTAATGACCATACAGAAATTTGAGCAACTACAGAAGCTATTTCATAACACACAAGGTAGCACTGGGAAGGGCCATGGAAATCTCAACCACCCTCCTGTCCAAGGCAGGAGCAACCACAGCTATCAGCCTTGACAAACAGTTCATCTAAATTGGCATAATTTAATTCACTCACGTTTAAGTACAATTGTTGCCTACAAGGGGAAATCATCAAAACAAGCAGTTAACACAACAACTCAATTCCCAACCAGAAACAAAACTTGTGGAGGAGGACAGGCTTGTGGATGTGCCAAACTTGCCTCCCTGGTGTGGCCTCCAGGAGATGGGGAACCACCACAGTAGTGGAAGGAGGCTGCCACTGGGATTAATATGCAACCTGATGACAAACCAGCTTTTGTAAGTAAAAGGGCAACTGTCCACTCCCACTGAGCCCAGACCCTTCTGCTGGGAATTGTGTTGAGCCCAGGTGTTACACTGGCTTTTCAAACATGGACATGTGTCCAGCAACTGGCAGGAGATCACTGGCCAAAGATCAAGCATCACCATTCCACCACCCCAAGCTGGGTTTGATATATCATGGTGGTTCTTTATCCCATCCCTGAGTGAGCTCAAGTTTGTTGGAGGTTTTTTTTTTTCTCATTTGAGAAATGACATTTCTATATTGGGAGTGTAATACCAGAATTAAGAATGACTAACTACAGCTCCTCATTTCTGGAAAAAAGGAAATACAGATCCACTCTGATTCCAGTTATATTCTGTTATTAATAGATAGTTCATTAGTCAAGTCCCACATTAAAAAGCTCTTAAAGTGAACTGTATTCTCCTGCTCTTCAGAGGCAGAGAGCAGCACTGGGAAAGCTTTATCTTCCAGCCATGACTTCTCTGGTATCCTGCACTTCCCTTGCTTGCACTGCCATGCACCTAAATGCCACACTGAAATCACTGTGGGAAAGAAATCAGGTGAAGGTTTCAGAAGTGAAAGGCACTTACTAGGTGTTAGCTGTAACCAGGAGATCTGCATTGTCAAAAAGGTTGACCCCTGGCACTTCCACAATGAGAACATATATAAATTCAATGATTAACATAAGGATCAATTTTCCAATACAGCTGATCTGAAGGAACACAGAGCAGGCCAGGAGACTCAATAAGACACTGTAGGTGAAGTACTGTATAAAGACAAAAATGGGAAAAAAACCAGAAGAGAGATGAGTGTCAGCTGGATAAATCAAAATTCAAAACAAAGGAATCTAAACAGAAGAATAGAAAGGGATTGGTAGTTATGTAGTTGAGCTGACCAAACCTGGGGCTGCCTGTGGGATTCTCCCACATTACAGAAGCTAAAACTGAATGGATAAAGAGGAAATTCAGTGGCATTTTTCTTCAGGCATTATGTGCTTTACACTCAAGAGGTGTGGGGCTCACAGCTGGACACCCAAGGTTGTGACACAGCTTTTCCCTGGACACAGTTACTAAATTAGCTGAAAGAACCACCCAGTTATGCTGGATTAAGTTGTGCTTTAAGGTCAAATTCTGGACTCAAATTTCCATATCTGTACAACACATAGGACCAAGGATATTGGCAGTTCATACTCCTGGACAGATGCCCACTTGAGGCCAACGGGAAAGCCCTGATCCTGCTGACGTGACACACTGGCTCCATCTGCAAGGTACAGGCTGGACAAATGGGTGGTAAGGCAGCAGCTCCTGCCAGGCCAAGAGCTGAGTGTCCAGTATGCCAGTGCTTCCTAGTGTGACTGCAGGTGCCATTTACGGCTCCTGGGAAAGATAGCAGGGATGCAAAATGAAGAGAGGCATGTTATCCAGCTCACCACCTTCCTGCTATCAAATCTGTGAAGACTTAAGCTTCCACTCTGTCTGGACAGGCCTATTTCTGGCAAAAACCCCATATCATGTGCCTGAGGCAATCCATCCTTTCAATGAAAAGCAAGCCCTAGTTGAAGTAGAAATATGCTTATGTTCTGAGCTCATTTATTAATAGTCATCACTGATATATTAAATTAGAGAAAATAACTTGTACAGCTTGTACTTGACTCCTCAGTTTCTAGAGAAAGGGTGGATGTTCCTTGTGACTGAGGGGTAGGATTCCACCATCTCCTGAATGGACACTGGGAACAACAGGCAACACCTGCAGCAGCTCCAACATGTGCCTTGCAGAGTGCAGGGGAGGGACTCCTCACTTCTTAGCCCCCTAAACAGCAGGACCTGGCTCAAGGCTGCCGGAGCAACCTCAGTATGCAAAATAGTTATTCCTCATTGCTTAAAATTCCTCTCTGTCCTGGACCAGTAGTCCATACGAATTCATGGTGGGCACAGACTGTTTCTAGCTCTCCACTGTGCCAGATTCTGCTCCTGGGTCTTTCTGTGGACACACTAAAGCCTCTGCAAGGTTGAAAGTCACAGTAATGGTGGTCTCAGAAACCTCACTGAATCACATAAGGACCATATTCCTGTTAAGTTAAATGGAAATATGTTCAGTAGGATACCAGGACTTTCAGTAGCACCTTGGACATCTGGATGGTAACAGATCCACCATAAATCTGTCAAGTCCCCATAAACCCAGATGACCTTGACATAAATTCTACCTCCATCCTAGACAGAGTTGTTTTTCCTTTTCAATTTCCAGTAGACAACACATGTAACAGCTGTGACCTAAAAACTTGGAGAAAGTTCTTGAATGGCTATGCAAAAAGATTGTTTTATTTTCCTTTGCAAAGTATTCTACCAGTGTGTAAAACCTATTTGGGCTGGTTTGGGTTGTGGGTTTGGGGTTTTTTTTCCATTAGAAGCATTGTAATTTTTTCTAAACAAAATGCCCTGAAGATGTAGGAATTGCATTGCAAATCAAAGCAGACCACTGTCTGGGCAGCTGACCTGTCTGAGGCCAGAACCCACCATACCTTGGGAAAGAATACATAAGCAAAGTTTTTAATCAGGATATAAAACAATGGAGGAAAGGGTCAAATCTATGACTAGACATTGGTTTTCAGAGAACTGATTTTCAGATAAAGCTGAGCACCCACAAACTCCTTTGAAATGACTTGCAGTTCTGCATGCCATTAACGACCTCATGGAGAAAGGACATTTCTCCTGCTACAGGCAGGCCCCAACTATCATAAAAGACTACTAATTATTCAGCCCTGAAGGAACTTAAACGTTAATGTGGATTCATAATAATAACTTCAGACACTTAAGTCTGAGTGTAGTGTGCCAGTCCTGTAATGTCAGTCAGGAAAAACCTTGCTTTCCTCAGAATCACTGAGATTTATTCACACAGGTTTTATAGCCTTTCTCCAGACCAACCTCTGCAACCCATTTTTTTCAAGCAATACCTCTGGAAAGTTGCAGTTGGGCAAAGGACTGTCACAGAATCCCTGCAAGGTGCCCAGGCTGTAGTTGGAAGTCAGGTTGCTGATAAGGCATATGTCCACCCGGTCAGGAGTGATGTTGTATTCAGCAGCCATGCAGCTGGCAAGATCCACAGTGCTGCACATGAACTGGAAAACAAAGATGGTATTAAGCTCCACAGCACAGACAAAGAGAAGAAAACAAAATAGTTTATGTCAGTTAAAAAGGTGCTTGGAAATGGCTGTAGCAACGTACAAAATATGCAACATGAAATCATCAGCTTATGTTTTATTGCATGTGCAATGCCTATGCTTTTTCTCCTCCAAAACATTAATTAACAAAATCCAGGCGCTAGGGAACAGCCGGTCTCTCTCTGAGCCTGAACTCAGCAGTGGTGTCTGATTGCACAGCCAGACCAACTTGGTCCCAAAAGTGCAACTCAAAACAGAGTGGTCACCATGCCCATGAGCTGATCCCTGTACTCAGAGCAGGAGGCAGCACCGTGCAAGGGCTGGTACAAAGCCCAAGAACACTTACATCCCACTCAGTGTGGTGGGAGTTAAATAACACATCAGCCTCGTGCCAGCCCTTCCCGCAGGTATACGCTTCAGGCTGGCTCCTGCACTTGGAGCAGAAGCATTTAAAGAATCACAATAGGACCTGGGCACAAATCAGTGCCAGGCACATAATGGGCTCTAGGGATGGAGCTGCTGGGCTCCCATTTCTTTTCTGTGCCCAAAAAGCAAAGGCCACCGACCTCAGTTGCTGTCAGTCCTAGGCAGGATGGTGTTAAACTCAGTGGTTTTAAGGGTCACGATGCTGCAGAGCACCAATAAGAAAACAATGCAGAACTGAATAGATCAAAAGGAAATAATGGACATACCATGTTGACAAAGGCAGACAGAAAAACCAGGATAATGGCGAAGACTCCAACTAAGGTGCTATTGGTCCTGGACTGTACAATCTTCTTAGAAAGAGTCTGGAGAGGAACTGGGAAAAGCTGCATGAGAGGGAAAAAAAAAAATCAAAGAGACACATAAAATCCTTGTTTGTTTTACAGATTACAAACTGCATTTGAGCCACCCGCATCCTTCAGCGCAGGTCTGTGTGCCTGCTGCACAGGGGCTGGAGGATGGTGATGGGGGATGGCGGCTGTGGGACAAGGGCGAGCAGAGAAGTGATTGCCTCGTGGCAGCAGGCCCAGCTGGCTCACCAAATCTACTTAGCCCTTCCTAATGGGAGTGATGGCTCCTGAGCCCAGATAGCATGGCTTGCAGGGCTGTGCTCATCCTGTCGTGAGAAGCAAACCACAAGCCATCTGTAACTGAAATAGCCAGGAGCTTGAGCCTGGAAATTACTGGAGCAAAAATTTTAAAAAGCAGAAATGAAAATACACGTCATGATCACCAAGGCGTATCGTAGGACTCTCTGGTGCCATTTCAGACACAGACTGTTAAACAGCCCAGGCCAGCCCAGTGATCTGTCAGACCCTCGCCGAAAGGCGCTGCAGAGATCAGCTGGCCAGGGCTGGTCTGTGGCACTTGGCTCCCCCCTCACACGGCAATAAAAACACCCGCGGGCGAGGCAATCATGGAGCTGCTGCAGCCTGCCAGCCCCAGTGAGTCACTGCTAGCAGGGCTAGGAGCTCCCTGCTGATGGCTACTGACTGCGGCCCTGCAAGCCCTGCTTCAGGTGCTGCATCGCATTCCGGGTGGAAACAGTCTGTGTGTTAGAGCAGGGACTGACCGGTGCCCTTCGCAGCCAGGGTGACCCCTCAGCACGGCCTGAGGCTTTCCTGCACTGCACTGACTGCCGAGCCAACCCTCTCCTTCCATGTGCCACTGCTGTGCTAGTGGAAGCTCGGGGCTGGAGCAGAAATGCCAGGAAACCCTCGTTCACTGACATGCTGCCATGAGAAATTGTCCTCCCCCATGCCAGGGCAGAGGAGCTCTGCCCAGGACTGCCAAAGCCTTTTCCAGAGCCCAACTCTCCCTTCCCTTACGCACTGCATGAATAACCAAGCCACTAGAGGGTATTTTTAGAGACACAAAGAAACAACAGCACAGTGCCATGGCACTGCAATTTAACTATGACTAATGTTTCTATTAAAAGTCTTGCTTTTCCCTTTTATCCTTCACTCTTACATCTTCGGAGATGCAACATTTTGTCAGTGCTGTGCTTCCCACACAGCAGCCCTACAGTGTAATTAGCAAGTGTTGGAGCGGCTAAGGCGCTGATTAGCTGGGGACTCTGTACAAGGAGAGGTTGTGGCAAGAGTTTTGAAAGAGCTGATTTCACCTGCTACCAGCACATGCTCCAGATGAAAGGAGAGGGCAAGGCTCTGTGGAGGACTGGAGAAAAGGGGAAAGTGGGATTGTGACTTATTTGCACTGAATGAGGACTGATTGAAATTCACTGAAGGCTTATGCAATCCTTCAGGCTCAGTGGCAGCCACTATAAAACAAAGGAAAACACCTTTCTCTCAGAAATAAACCCTGATGATATAGAAGTCCTTAGCTCTGTTGATAAGCCACGAACCAAAATATCTCTTTGCCCTATCATGTCCTGCTGCTTCCACACAGATGTCAGCTAGCAGATCCCTACTAGAATAGGGTTATGGAAAATCCAGTGGGGCTTTCCTCTGTTCTAGCCCTTATAGGATTTGGAAGGAGAAGGAGGATCTGTACTGCATTTAGACAGTTTTCTCAGTAGATTACAGCAGGACAGGTTTTCCTGCCATCTCTTTGTTTGCCACCTCAAGGCCAAGCTCCACAAAGGTATTCAGGGACCTAACCTCCATCTGTAATCTCTGGGAAATCAGGCACCTAAATAAAACTTGTGAGTTATTTGTTGTGGCTCTTGGCTCAAGCTCCTGCTGCCAATGATCCCATAAAAGCCTGACTTTGAACCAAGCCTGAGATATCAAGCAAAGCGATCAGTGGAAGACACTAAAGTTCTAATGAAAACATGTTTTCTTTGTATTAATCTTGGTTCTCATTACTTTGCAAACGAGGAAAAATTTTAGGTCAGTAAACAAGTACAGCTGGAAAAAGTCCTGAAGAAGGAAGAAATGCCAAAATCCGTAGGAGGTCAGGGCTGCAGTTGAGAGTGCAACAACACAGTCATGCCGTGCATCTGAGGAACCCCTGCCTTGTGAGCACTCATGGGAGCCCTGTCACATAAGCCATGCTCTCCCCATTTCACAGAGGCAGGTAGAGCCCAGGAACACCTGCAGCTTGAAGGACTTCTGTGATAGACATGGGGAGCCTATCTCAGCTCTGACAATTCAGCTCCATTCTTGCAGTGCTTCCTCCATGAAAACATCCAAAAGTCAGGGGTATAGCACAAAAGAAGAAAAAAAGAAAAGAAGATTGCTTTCCCTCCCATTTTCAAAACCACAAAAGTAAGATCCCTTCTGTCCTCATAAAAGAAGCAGAATATCAGGACACAGTATTACAGTACAGTAAAAATCCAAGCAGCACTGCTCATTGGCCCATTGGTTTGTACTGCCCAACACCACCTGCTCCTCTTAGTGAGACTCAAATCCTGCCTGAGTGAAAAACAGGACAAGGGAAGGTCTGATGAAATGGCAACTCCCAGCCTGCATTGGCACTACTGAGAAGGGGGTGAGAGAAAGGATGTGATCCATTTGGGCAGCTGAGATCCATGTTTGGGCAGCCACACAAGTGGGAGGTCACTCATTAGCACTCTTGAAATCCCCATGTAAAGAAAACCACAATGGGAAAAAAGAAAATTGGATTGCCCAGTTGATTCCAGTTCACTCTGAATTGAAATGCATAAATGCAGGTGAAGAAAGGGCACTGCTGTGCAGGTGAAGGTACAAGTTTAAAAAGTGATCCAACAAAGAGTATGTTACACTGAAAATAATCCGCAACATCCAGTCATTTGCATGACAAAATTACTCTAAATAAATCCCATTCTTTGCAATAAGAGCTGATCTAGGAGAGAAGAGAAATATTTCTTCTTTTGGTCTTCTTAATATATAGTGTGGATATGGAAAACTGCTTAGATAATTGCTGTTGTAAGATGAGGTCTTTAAGGTCCGATTTTTCAATTTGTAATAAAAGCCTTTGAGTAATTTTGAAGTACATTAAATGTTTCTGGAGTAAAAGACAACATCTCCAGGCAACTTGATGTTGCAAGTCCATTTATGTAATTTATTTCACAGTGATTTATTAATCTATTGAAAAAGTACAGTTTTCAGAGGGTGGTTTGCTTTTTTTTCCTGATTGAGAAAAAAACCCCAAATGCTTTAGGAGCATCTAGACCAGCTTTTGGAGGCAAAGAAAGTGATAGGCAAGCTACACCTATGTAGAGCTGCAGAAAAGCTTATTTTCTCATAAGGGACAACTTGTAATTTCTCTCCTACGTGCTCCCAGGACCATGCAAGAAGTTGAATTCCACACAGCAGTGTAGATACAAGAAGTTAAAGGATTTTAAGAAAAAAACACAAGCTTGATAAGTTTGTAGCAAAACAGATGTCTGTCAGCAGAGTATTTGAGAAGGGACCCTGGTTCCCATGACCTTAGACTCTACTGGGAAGGGACACCATCTCAGTGGCCAAGTCTTCATGGACCATCAAAGCAAAGAACTGGAACCCTCTTGTTTATTACAGCTGAAGAAACTTGGAAAGCCAAGCTGGCTGTGCTGGCAGTTCTAGGATCAGCTTCTAGTCCGTGGAGAATTTTATAGTGGAAGACAATAATGACAGCGAAGGAAAATAAAACATGATCAAGCTGTTCAGAAAGAGCCTGCTGGCCACTGTCAAAACCAGAGATGGAGAGGCCAAAACAGGGAGGGAAAATCTCACATGAAAGCTAGAAAGAGGAAGAAAAAAGAGACACTTATCATGTAACAGTACAGCAAACAGGCAAAAGTTATGCTTATGCTGATGTCTTGGGGTGGACACCTGCTTTCCAACTTTGTGTGGAATGAACTGCTGGTATTTAAAACATGTGCTTTCCTATCCCACATCTGAGTGTGAAACAAAGCAAACAATGCTGACATCCCTGTCTTCAGGGATTTCATCTGAAGGATATGTAAAATTGCCTTCCTTCTGCTGGTATCTAAAAGTGTTTCCCAGAGCAATGTGGCGTACAGAAATAAAGTAACACCCCTTATCCAAGGGCTGGGTAAACCCATTGCTTAAAAATCAAAGACTTGAAACACCAAGATCTTGGATGACAGAAGTAGGCTGCAGCTATTAGGAGCCGCTGCCATCAGACATGGAGCTGACAAGCTAGAAGTACCTGTTCCCTAAACAAGCCATCTCATAATCAGGTGTTGTCAGCAGAGGCTAATTTGGAGCACTAAGAAGGGGTAATCAAAAAGGAACTGGAGCCAGAAGGCCAAATATTTTCAATATTTCCATCTCTGCACAGAAGCCACACTGGATGTTATACATGAGCATGTTGTGGGGATGAAAACTCACTGCTGGAAATATCAGAGGCTTCAGAAAATCCCATTAAATTCTGATGTTATTCTGAATTCCCTCTGATGTCTTGCATATCCAGAGCCTGTGCACTGAGGCAAAGCCAGCCTAGAAACAGTTGCAGACACTACTGAGCAAACCTCTTCTACAGGAATTTGGAAGATCAATGCAAAGAAAGCAAGATTGAAATCTGCCTACCATCCAGGGGACTGAAAAGTCCTGTGTGCCTTTTAAGTTAACTAGTAATTAAGATCAGTAATAATTTTAAACCAAAAAGCCCAAACCAAAACCAAAGGATTTGAATGATGACAGAAGAATCGAGTGCTGTGGAAGTGGCCTGTAAATGCCAGTGGGCGACAAACAGCTCTGAGCCTTGGAGTGTGTGGTTGCAAGTCAGGCAGCTCAGGTTCTCCAGAGCTCCAGACCTGCCCCAGCTCTCGTCCCAGCAGAAGCAGTGAGTTGGTGTGGCTGGCCAGCTCAGCACCAAATTCCCAAGTTCTCTATGGCTGTGAGCAAAATCGTGTTAGATTGGTTGTTAGTTAACTGCTAATCGCATTAACTACTGATACCAGTTGACAAATGAATGACTTTTACTAGCATGCTCAAGTGGATGGACACACAAAGTACAACCAGGCATCCGTGAGTACCACTGCCCAGCTCAAGGGACCCAAGCCTTCCTATCAGCAGTGTTATTTCTGACTCGACTTCTCACTGCTGGTAAGCAAGGAAGACCAATGGGATGCTGCACATACAAACCAGGCTCCCTTTAAAGTTGTCATAAGGCCAAAGGAAACCCCGTGAGTGAGTTGTTAAGTTCAAATAGAACTTGAAGTTTCTTTCGCTGGGAACAGTTTGCAGCTCTTATTAATATGAGAAGAAGACAAAGTTTAATTTCCAAATCTAGCTTCAAAAAAAATCAAAAAGACATGTATGGTGCAAGTCTGTCAAGAGCACCCACATTCAACTGTTGAAAATGGCACGGAGAAAATAATTAAAGTGAGACAAATCATCTGCCTGACGTTATCCGTTATCCCACTGTTTCTTCTGCAGGAAACATAATGCTACTGAGCTATTTTATTCCAGGCACTGAGGAACAAAGCTGAGCTTGGGCTAAGGAACCTGAATCTGGGCATATTCCATGTTCAGACTCTTCTAGACTAGAAGGATCCCTAAAACTGAAACACATCAATGTTTTTAATACAACACCTTTGAGTGAAATAGATGAGCACACCACCCTTTCCACAATGCTCACTGCCAATTTACCACAGGCTGACAAGAAGAATTAATATGTTTTTGGACTTCACACAATGTATTTTTTTTCTGATCAAAGCAGCTACAAGAAAGAGCCCACTGAATGTTGGAAGCTCTGTACACTCATCTGAGAAAGGCTGATAAAATTCTGTATGTTTGTGGCTTTTACTTCCCTCCAGGACATTTTTCCTTGATGATATTCTGCTTCTGATTATCTGCCTACCCAAACACGCATATGCAGCAGGGGCCAGTACACAGGCGACTCTGCAGGAAGTTTACAGGGAGGAAATGAATGGTCAGTGTTTGGTCCCACACTGGAAAATGTGCTCTTCTTATATCAATATGAGAATGTCTGCAGGGGACTTAATAGACATGCAGATCCACAGAGTGATTACTTCTTGCTGAGCTAAAGAGATGCCAACCCTAACATCTGTTTGCAGTTCATTCTGCCTTATCAAAGGCTTTTTTCTGTAACCAATCCTTATCACACAGTGTGGAAAGGATGGCTAACAAAACACACTCTGTTAGCTGAAGAAGCAGATTGCTGATCTGGTTATCTTAGGCAGAGGACTACAAAGAAACCACTGTGCTCACCTTTACACAGGAGTAAATGACGGAAACAAACACCACTGTGGTCAGGATCAGGAAACAGGTCAGGTAGAAACCCAGCATAAATGTAGAGCTGAAATCAAGGAGAGGTTTGGTTGATTTAATTTTGTTTTGTTTTGCACATCATATAGAATAGCTACTGCTCTGCTCTCCAGAACACATTTGTACAAGCTATGACACACTGCACAGGCTTTCCAATTAGGATCGCAGTAGGAGACACGAGGTGCTTTGAATACCAACAGATACTCTGGCCTATTTAGAATTACTCAGACAGGCTGCAGAACAGAGAATGCTGCATCTTTTATAGCAATCACCTTCCTGCTGGGGTGATAGAGGTGGGACTGAAAAACATTTCATGCACTAGAGGAGGTGACAGAACAACTTGTTGTGGCAGGTTGGACCCCAGCTGGCTGTGGGCAGGGCACCCCTGGGAAGGAAGGCGGGCTGAGTCCTAATCTCAGTGGGAATTCCTACCTGTCCTTGCACAGGGAATGTCTGTGTAGCAGCACTCTCTGTGCTCTGTCTTGTGCATGGGATGTGAGCAACTACAGCATAAGGATGGGCAGGGAAAACAGCCTCATCTTGGCCAGCTTGAGAGGTTCCTGCTCCTCCCAACTTTGAAGTACAAAGAGGATTCCAGGGCCAACTTTATACTATGCGTTTTCATCTGTTTTCCTCACGAAGATATTCAACACCAATTTCCTAGTGATTGGTCTCAGTGTGACAGGATAGGCCCTCTCCCAGGAGTCAGCCTTGTTCATAATCTAAAGGAAGTATTCTTGTGATGTGACACTGAGGCCAACCACACCAAAGCCAGCTGGTCTCTGTGTTCTCTCATGCCTACTAAGATAATTGTACTTGCTAATTCACTCTTTGAGCCTTTTTTGAAATTCCTTAAAGCTATTCCTCTTTATCATAATAAATTGACACTGACATTCTGTCTCTAGTTTCAGATTCCACGGTGTGCCTTTCATGAAGCTCTGATTGTGACACCTATGCACCTGTGGTTTCACTTGGTGTTTAATTTCAATAAAAGACCAAAGCTATGCAACTGAAATATCAGGAAAAACAAACCAAAAGGTGAAGGGAAGTGTATCTAACCTGCAGTTAAAACATGGAATTTTATTTGCTCTCAAACCAAATCACCTTTCAGACAGGCCAGGCTAGGGACACTTTAGAACTTGCAAAAAAAAAAACCCCAAATAATCTACAACCCTCCTTATGGGCAGCATGGAAAGAGACTGAACAGCACAACATTTACACCACACTGCCGTAAGGGATTGGCTCCTGCGTAATACAAAGGAGGCAGCCATATGGTTGCCACACATCAGAAATTGTCAAGTTGTCATTTAAATGTTAAACTGGGTTTTATGGAGACAGCATAGTGGATGCTTTGGGAGTTTGATGAGCAACACAAGGCTGGTAGAGTGCCTCTTGCAGGTATGAAGTTATGACAGCAATATCCAGGAATCCAAAGTGTAAGCCCTTGTTAAATCAGTTACTCTCAAAGAATATTTCTGGGTGTAATTAACAATGCATTAATTGCTGGGAATTAGTTCCAATTTTGAGCCTCTTTTGGCTTCACTTGCAGTTTCCCAAAGCAGACCTGTCTGTTTACACAGTGCATTTGTCCTGATGTTATTTTGCTGATTCAATCCTTTTGTGAGCTCTCCTGCCTGGGAGAGTGAACAACAAACATCAGACTAAGTGTTATTTCTGTGACCTTCCAAATATCTGATCTGAACACTACAAACCAATCTCCACTCAAAAAAAATCTGTGGTGGGAACAGAAGTAGAAACAGTTGTAATGGCATAAAATAGTACTGGAACTCTCTTTAGGGACAATTTTTTGTCTTCTTGTAAGAAAGATAAATTTGGAGCATTTTCAGAGCTTCTGTGATCTTGTTTTTCAGTTTAAAAATGACTAACTCCAAATTTATTTCCAGCACAGCATTGCTCAGTGAATGGTGTATTATTGCTACTAAACCAGAGCATAGGAAATACCCACATGCTGTAATTTTAAGTGATTTTTAAAGAACTCTTTGAGAAGAACTCCCATTTCTGCAGGGCTCACTGCTGGAAAAGATTTAGTGGGTTGTGCTGTGCCTTGCAGACAAAGCTGCAGAGCACTGCAGCGGGCCAAGAGCACTGTGTCCCACAGCCCTGAGGAGCTCATGCCGCTCATGCCTGGGAAAAGAAATGACTGCAACCCTTAAATCTGGAGCGAGCCACTCAAAGCTCAGCCATGTGCAGCTCAACCCCCTCGCTACCTCTCTTCTTGCCCAGCTGCTCTGAGTCCAGAAGAATAAATGTATGAGAGATTATGCCTTATTTGTTAAGCAGACCCTGAGACCTCAGTGCTCTGAGCAGTGAGGCTGTGATGAGTTTTCACCTTCCTGTCCCACTGTGTTTAGATAAGAGGACAGCCCAGCCCTGTGCTGTGAGTGTGTGCTATGCCTTGGTAGGCAAACCTTCCTACTTGATGATATTTGTTTTCCACAGGCTTATAAATGTGCTGAACTGAATTTCCTAAGATGGAGGTAAATTATAAGAGAAATCACACTGGGAAAACAGAAATCCTCACATGCCAGTGAGGAGGTTTTAATCTGCACTAGAAATGGGTGAAAACAATAAGCACCATGCATCACTTGAGCATGAATTATTTAAGGATTTTTCTCTTCCCCTTGGTGTTCTGAATTTTCAAGAAAAAAACAAAGAAAAGTAGGTCGGAATAGAGGAGGGGAGCAGATGGGAGCAAAGGGATGAAAGGGTACTCACTGTGGCACGATTATGATTTGAACAAAGCAGATGAAGAGGAAGACTAGGGAGGCACAAGCCACATAGGCTCCAAACCTGTCATCCACCTGCTTGGAGTACTGCAAAAAAACACAGTTATGTTACTGGGAAATTTGGGTGGCTGCCTTCTCTCCACAAAAAGTTCTTACTTGGCTTTTGTCTATGTCCTTGAAAAGCAGTGCTGGTAGGAAACAACATTCCAAACTCCCCTTCTCCCCGGGCAATCTGTAAGGGCTTGAACAGGCCCAAAGGCCACGGAAGGAAGCCACAGAGCTGGGTGGAGAGAGGATTCACCAACTGCCCCTTGCACGAGAGGAACAGAAATGGATTAACTGGGACCAAGATTTTAGGTCACTGTCATCAGACCGAAACTTCTTCGATGGGAAGTTTCCTCCAAGAGGGACAAATGGTGCTGATGAGAAAACCTTGCATGTCATGCAGATGACTTGACTCATTCTAATGACAGTGCAAGGTTTTCACACAGTCACTCCTTCCAACTACTTGTCAACGTATTGGCCATGTGGGAGCTGCACCCAATTCCCAAAGATGCTTTATTTAGCTTGAAGCACGGTTCTCATCACAGACAGTCTCAATGTCTGAACCACAGAATAAAAGGTGCTCTGAACAGGTGAACCGCTAATTTCCCTGGCAGTTTGCAGATATAAATTTGAAGAGGAGGAGTGGGGGGAAATTACATGCTCGAGCTTTTATCCTGTCCCACACTGATTCATTGAACAGCTGTAAGTCCTGAAAAGCTCTGCTTTTGCAATAGGTAGTCATTCTTGTCAAGGAAAAACTGTTTCTAAATAAAATTATAAAATAATTAGTGCAATCTTATTATGAAGTTTTTTCCATTGAATAATGAGTTTAACCCAAAGACCACAAAATCATCCCAAGGATCTGTGCTTGGATAAAAAATAAAAGAAAAAATAGATTACTTACTTTGTGCAATTAAACCCACCACTTTTTATGGTACCTTTAATAATGTCATCCAGGTACCTCTAGACTTAGAATTTAGACTTGGAAATTTAACTTTGCATCTAGAGCTGATGATGTCTCTACTATACAGTCAGGGAAATGATCTTTGCCTCACAGCAATATCTGAAATCAAATCAGGAAGAAATCAACTGCTCATGAGCTTTAGGTCTGTTACTCCCCTTTCTCACATTTGTGGGACAGAGAACTGTATTGCTTAAAATGGGCCCCCAAAAATGTCCAGAGTACAAATTGCATCCAAATGAACCCTAATAGTACCTGAGGCTCTTTGTGGGGACAAAGGGCAGGGAAAAGTCCTTCCAAAGGTGTTTCTGAGCTTAGGTAGGCTGAAGTGGGTTTCTCCAGTGATTTGAAGGAGATAAGGGGTGACCATGATCTCGGTTTGGAGTCTCAAAGTCAGAGAAACAATCTGGTTTATTCTATATTCCCTTTACTGCTTATCACTGCATATTCATGTGTGTCTGCTAGAAATGGCTTCATTTTCCTGGCCAGTGCTGCCTTCAGATGACTGTGATTTTTTTAGGACAAGTTATATTAAGGTTTCCATGAAGAAGCATGGATTTTTTAAGATCACAACCCCACCTCCAATACCCAAACCATCACTTAGATATAAAAGCCTGACCTTCTGCAGGAGAATTAAAACTCCTAACAAGCCTCCCTGACATGCTGCAAGGATTTTTAGACGTTACCTTTTTCTCCAAGTCAGGCTCCCTGAATGTTAAGAGGAACTTGCGCACGTGCTCAGAGCGTAGCCGATCAATACTTCTGGCGTCGATGGCCCGGCCCAGGAACTCGTCCACTTCATCCTCTGGGTTCATACTCTCCTGGGTACTCCTGAGGATGTCATGAAAAGGGAGCATAAGAGCACAAGATAATTTCTGCCTCTGCACAGTGTGTTATCATTGCAGTCTATAACAAGGTGGAGGTTAATGACATTTTGCTTATGACAGCTTCAATTGGGAAAGGGACTGGGAGCAGAGAGGGGAATGATATCAGCTCTAGAGCTCACTGCCAGTCCTGAGTCATTATTACAAGGATTCCATTTATTTGCCCTTTTTCTATATTACATTTGTTTCCTTGCCTTCAGGTCTCATTTCTATCCCTCATTCTCTAAAACCACTGGGTAGCCTCCTTCCCCTTGTTCTCTGACTTACTCTTCCCTGCACTACTGTGCTGTTGTAGCTGTTAGTGCCTGCACTGAAGAATTATTATGCATCCTGTCATATTTCTTGCTTACTAATAACAATTTCTGTAAATATTACTATGAAAATTTCCAAACTTGAACAATTCTCCCTTTTTGAGAAAAAAATTGTTTACAGAACAAACATGTGGGGAAAAAAATGTGGCCTGACTCCCCTTCACACAGTTATTTATGAGTATAAAGCATAAAACAGAAAGAAAAATCTGTTTACAAGATATTTACTTAAGGAAAGGTTGCAAAAGAAAAAGGCAACCGAAGGAAAAAATTACAAATTAGATTCTGCTTTCTAAATATGTGGAACAAGATTTCTAGGTTACTTATAATCTTTTGTGTCGCTGTTTTTCTGAATCTCTGCTATGGCTTCAGAAAATGAAGTTGATTTTCAAAAACTGTTGAGAAAAAAAAACCCTGTAAACTTAATTGTCCTGAGGCATTTTGCTCTGAGGATCAGGAAACCTGAAGCACCTCCCCAAATTCTAGTTATTTTTAAATCTAACAGTATTTTAATGACTTGATGCTGTCACTTTAATCGCCTGCCCTCAAACAAGCTATAGGCAGAAATTAAAAGCTAATCCTGAAGTACTGTTTTTCTGCTCTGCTTGCCTGATTACCCAGGTAGTCCACAGAGTTTGCCAATAGTTATCCACTGAAATAGGCCCCTCCCTTGCACTGGGGTATATCCAGCAGATAACTATTTCTGTGTGCAAACCCCATGATGGCACAGCAACTTAGGGCTCATGTTGTGTGACCCTCGGTTCAGGCACTCTGGAGAAAAAATCCCAGGGTCCAACAAGCATGATGAAAAGCTACTCTGCTTTATTTCCCTGGTTTCATTTGTACTGCACCAGAGCACACAATGCACTCTGTGTTGCAGCCAGCAGGCTCCCACAGGTAAGGCTGTGCTGGAAAGCAGCTTACAAACCAGAATGTGAATCTGTTTTAAAAGTTTAAAGGTCCCTTTCCAAAAGAAAGGCTCTTTCAAAGCTTTCTGCAAAACTGGATCAGATTTTAAGAAGCCCTCTGTACCTCAACTCTTCCGTGCACCTCTTGGCAAGATAAAAATAAATCAGGTCTATCTGCTTATTTCCATTCTACCACTCCTTGCCCCAGCCAGCAAGCTGAATGTGTCTGCACCTCAGCTGGGTGCAGACACCAATGGCATCTATTTAATGACCATATAGTAATTACAAACCTAGTTTGCCTCAAGGTCTAATCTCTATTTTAGCCAACCTTAGTATTTCAGTGGGGCTGGGGGAAAGAG
>NW_008239283.1:8166902-8168954 GCF_000691975.1 Corvus brachyrhynchos | reverse complement strand
CCTACAAGGTCAGGACATCCAATTTACTTCCTCAGAGGAAGCACATCTGCTTGAGCATTCAAGGGGATGATGCTTATTTTCATTCAGTCCTTGCAATATCTTCTGGGCTCATAAAAATGAGCAAGGAAATCATTAGGCTTCGTATTTACAGAATGTCTTCCAAGATCCTGTGAGAAATGTACACACTTGGGTCATTCACATTTAGCCATTTCATACCACGCATGGGACGTGAGATGCCTTTTCCACTGGAACCAAAGCAAAAGAGGCAGCTCAGCATCTTGGCAAAGTGCAGTCAAATTTGAAGTTCCAGTCTGAAAATGTCACTCAGGAAGATGCAAAGAGAAGAACCTGCCTGCTTGGTCCCTACCTCGGCTGCCTGCAGGTTTGTAATAGGTCATTTTACTGCTCAGGGTGTTTCTAATACAACAGTAACCTCCAAGGTTGCAGGCTGTGTAGAAATACCTCTGCAGGTTTTAAATTGCCTTGCTGGGATGCTGGCAGTGGGCAGCCACCCTCAC
Organism: Corvus brachyrhynchos; assembly: GCF_000691975.1. Lineage (NCBI taxonomy): Eukaryota > Metazoa > Chordata > Aves > Passeriformes > Corvidae > Corvus > Corvus brachyrhynchos. Next base: position 8,168,436 of record NW_008239283.1, on the reverse strand, counting down.
ACAGACTGCAGGGAAGCTCAGCCACCTCACACAGACCGAGCTGTTCAGGTGACTTTCACAGCCCATTGTGCCCAAGCTAAACTACAGTACAGCAAGTTTGGGTACATTTGCATAAATGTAATTTTAAATTGGCATACAAAAGTTCCCCATGCTAAGGAGCGCCCTGGAGGCATTGTCTGTAAGTCAGAGCTGAGGTGCTGCCATAGACTAATGAAATTCATATGTCAAAATGCCTTTTGATATACCGATAGTGTGCTTATTGGGGGGGGAAATGAGGATTTCAGGCTGCTATGAAACTTCCAAAAACACATCCTAAAAGCAGTGATGAGATTTCTTCAAATGCAGCCAACAGAAAATTGTGTCAAGGGACAGGAACAGCACAAACAGAGCTTGTAGCAACTTTTCCACTCTGCTTGCAAATGTGAATGCTACCAATTAACCTAGAGATGCTGGCTTCAGAGTGGTCCAAAAATGTGCTGCTGATTTAATTACTTTCTGCCAAAGCAGAGTGTGACCACTGCCAAAACTACACGTATGCCATAATTTTAAATGCTTCATGCTTAGATTCAGTAACTAAACCTGCACTCAGCCACGTAAGGTTTGATTCTGTTTTCAGGGATGTGTGGTGCCCACGTCCTCCTCTGCTGCCAGACAAAAGTATGGACCCTCAGTGTTTGGCAACGTGAAGGAACTGCCTTAGTGCTTGACATGGTTTAGGTATCTAATTTTAACCATTCTCACCATGCATATTCTGCTAGAAATTTATTCTTGCCAAATCTTTGTACTTGAGTTAAACAGATTTCTGGATAAAGAGAATCAGAGGCAAATAGTAGCTTCTTTTGGTGCTGAACAGAAATGCAAAAATCCTGAAATCTGTATGATAAGCTGACACCATGCTGAGCAAGACAGCTCAGCTATTGGCTGTAAAAGCCCAAGGAACCTTTCAAACTATAGCATGGAGTACAGATATTGTGGTCCTTGGAGTAACAGAGGAGATGCTGTTCCTCAGCTGTTGGGTGACTCTGTTGTGGACCAGCACTGAGGCAGCTGATTTTTGTGTTTTCTTGCAGGAACTATGAAGAAAAATACTATGTCATGAGGGATACTGAAAATTTCGGTATTCCTATAAACTATTTTGTTGTAATCTGTTAGCTCTTTTCTGCCCAAAGCATATCTAACATCAACTGAGTTCCCAGCACCCATGGACACAACAGCAAACAGGAAACAGTGGGACCAGCAAAACATCCCAGGGTGCACAGAGCTAAATGTTATGAAAATCCAGTTTGCAGGGAAGGGCAAGGGAAGGAGAGAATGACTCTTAATACTGCCATGTTCAAACTTATCACTTTCCTTTTCCTTTCAGGCAGCTGCTCTCAGTGCTCAACCACCATAATGTGAATTTTCCCACAGCTGGATGCCTAGAGCCCACAGAAGCATTTACCTGTCCCAGCTCACAGAAATCCACTCAGTCCTGACCAGGAGCCTGAGAAACATGATAAGGAGCAACAGCAACATATTTTAGGCATCAGTCTAC
>NW_008239283.1:8130019-8166882 GCF_000691975.1 Corvus brachyrhynchos | reverse complement strand
TAAAATTATTCCAAACACCTTCAATACAGTAAATGCTTTTGTTATGTCCAATTGTAGAAGTTAAACAGTGAATGTGTTTGAGGTTTTTTCCTCCAAAGGCAATTTTTCAAAATAGCACTCTCATTAAATTGTTATTTTAACCATTTCCCTAAAGTCCTATATGAAAAAAATGAAAATGCTGCTAAAATTTGGCTATATTTTAGAGCATGAAACTTTGAATTTACTTTTTCAAATAAGCTATCATTTCTGAGTTTATTTTTATGTATAGAAATAAGTAATATGCAATAATGAGCAATATAAAATGGATACAAATAAACTCAGAAACTATACAAGCGTTTCAATACATACATGAACTTTTCTTATTGGAGATGTCCAACACTTAGATATATTTTAGAGGGAGATTTTGTCTTGGGTTATTTTCAAAGAGTGGAGATTATTTGGGGTGAGGGGAAGTGCAGCAAAAGCATTTTAATTATTAAAGCAAGTTAGAACCACCAAACAAATAAATGTCTTGAGGGCAGTGGCTGTTCTGAATGCACATCAGTCAATCCTGTGCCCTCAACTGGCTGTCCCTCCAGGGCAAACCTCTGGGGAGTCCAAGCATTATTTTTGGCTTCTGGGCATCAATTTTTGTCCTTTTTTAATATGAGAAAAAAATCCCAAACGTGTAAACATAACAGGGTATGACAGAAGTAAATTTGCTTACTTGTCCTTGGGGTCCTCGAAACCCTGAAAGAAAGGAAAAGGGCACAAGGGTGAGCAAACAGGCTGACCTTGAGAACACAAAGCATTCCGGGAACGGCGTTTCACAGGGACTTCTCAGGGCGCTCATTTGTTAGGTGTGGATGGACAGCTTTACCCACCCACAGCAATATTTTGTGCAGCCGTGTCAGCAGGCAGACAGAGCAGCTTTGGCAAAACACATTCCTTCAGATATAAATTCATGGAAGTGCAGATAAAGGAAATGTTTCAGCTGCCTGCTGGCACACTTTATTCCAGGTGTCTTCTTTTTAGCAGTCACCGTTACAAATAATACAGTGGAAATTGCGCTGATATTATAACTGAGGATGTATTTTACTTGAAACCAAATTCAGAACGATAACATTAGTCAACCTTTGTATTCAAGAAGGCTGCATCTCTTTATGTTAGGGCTCAGCTAAGGGCAATGGATGCATTTTCGTTTTCATCTCTCCCAGGGGTCTCCCTGCTCCTCCCTTCATCACATGCACACACAGAATATGTTTTCTTGAATAAGATTTCAGGAATAATTTATAATATTTGCAATAGCCCAGATATTCACAATTCTTTCAGGACCACCTGAATTGATTAAGTGGAAGTATTTATGAGTCATCCATAGTTTTAATGGCTAGAAGGCTTTAGACAAAATTATATATGGAGGCATAAGTTTACATGTTTAGTATTAACATACATAACAGACCAAATTGCATCAAAATTGCCACTTTGCATGGCTGAAAAAAATGTGCCCTCTGACATCTTGGCTTAAGTTTAACTGTAGTCAAGAAAAGTTGTATATTTGACAAGTAGGGTCAAATACTCAGGCACAGAGTTTGTACCCTGTGTTCCAAAACATAAAACAAATGTATCTGGGAGATATGAAGAATTGCTTTTGTTTTTCTCCCAGAGATCTCAAGCCAAAACTGCTCAGGGCACGTGAGGATATTCCAGCTGCTGGACCTGCAGCAGCAACCAGTCTGGGGGCAGCACACTGAGATCCATCCTGACTGTGGAAAAGCAAACATCTTTGGGCAAAAGTCTTGCCACAGCCGCCTTGTCCAACACCATCAGAAACAACAGCACTGACCAGATATTAAACGAGAACAGATTTTGCCTTTGCAATGATTTCGCAATGTGGCCACATGGCAGAAGGAAAGCCAACACAGCATCTCTGAACAGCACCAGCTTTGCCAGAGGGAAAAAGTGAGGTCTGTCACTCAGGTCAGAAGCCAGGACTGTGATTCACTGAGAGAGCAATTTCCATTTTTACGTACTCCATTTCAGACTAAAACCACACTCCTAAAAGAAACTGCCACTTCAACTTAACCCATCAGAAATTCAGATAAAGGAAGTCTCTCAGTTCCATGTCACAACTACCAGCAGATCCAGTGGGAAGAAGGACATAGTAATATTGATTCAAAATTAGCATGTCCAGTTATCCAAGCAAAAAAAAAAAAAGGTAATTTCTGATTTCACATTAAAGAGTGAAGTGATCATTCAACTTTTTGTTGTGTGTTTTTTTCCTTCTTCTTTTGCCTAATTATTTTACAGTTGTCAGAAATATCTGATTGATTTATTTATTTATCCTCCAAGTAATCCTACAACACAGTGCCAAAAGTGAAAGCTCACTGCTTAATCATGGAGACAAAATGCTCACTAATTTGTCTGGTGTCATAGTTAGTTAGGCTGCAAAAAAGAAAAAAATAAAATCAACTGAACATGACTAGCTACCAGCCAAGAAATAAGCGGAGGGAACCGATGAGAAAACAGCCAGTACTTGCTTATTAGATAGATATCAAGTTCACATTTTCAAGCTTAGCCACTTGGGAACTGGATGACTGACTGCAGTGGGAGAGTCCCCTAAAATGGTCTGATTTTCACAACCGGCTGCATAACCATCCATCTCACAGAATTCCTCAAACTAAATTCAGATCTCACACTGCTGCCTTCAAGATGCACAAGTCTGAGCATACAGGCAAACCAGGTCAAGTTACTAAAACACCTCAGCAAGCACATCCTCAAAAAATTCCCCAATATTTCAAGTGTGGAATAATATTTAACTGGCCATTTATACGGGTGAGCACTTAATCCACATCGAGTTTGATTCTGCCCTGCTTCTCTCCCTCATCAAAATTGTTACAAGGAAAGTTTCTAAAATGATAGAGAATTAATTATCTAGCTTTTCAATTTACAATACTAAATTGTGCTTGAAATTCTGGAAATTCTTTTTGCTGGTAACTCAAATTAAATTGGTGTTTAAAACCAAAGACCAAAAAAATACACATTTCAGGTGAAGCAGAAAAGGAAAAGACTATTACATTTTCTTTCCTGGGTCTTCCTTTAACAAGGTTAAATATTTAAAAGTGACTTGAACTTTAATTAGAGAGAATCAGCTTAAAATTAAATGTTGTAGGAACCTAAATGTTGTAGTTAAGCAAATTAAATGATTCACTTCAAACGCTCCCATTTCATACTAAAGATTCTTCAAGCAGAATTGCCAAAAATGGAATTGTTATGGAGAAAGGTCTGTGGGATTATTTTAGGAAAAAAAATCCTTAAACATAGCTTCTTAAAAACTGGCCATTTATTACAGGATATCTTTCTTATTTGCCCTGGAAGACTTTGCCAGAATATAGAGCAAATATACCTCTAGGATCTTGCTGTGACCAGAGATTTCCCTCCCTCTCCACTAAAGCACCCATGTTTCAATCACTCACCAAGAAGCCTTTCAGGAGGAGGAGGTGATGACACACACAGGGTCACGCTGCCCGCCCTGGTTTGGGTTGGGAGGGAAATTTCCCCCTGGGTTTTGGTTAATGTGCTTTCACCTCCTCCAGTTTTGTGGTCATGCTCGGTTCATTGAAAAATCTGCACTTAAAATTATTTCCTTCCCTTTGCACAAGGCTTGAGCACTAATGACATATTGGTCTTTTTTCTTCTCCACAGCTGGCAAATAGTTTAGGATCTTCAGGAGTCAGATGCTTTGCTCCAGTTAAAGCCCTTGGCTCAGAGTAAGGCTGCTCCCATCAACTGCAATAGTCTGTGTTACACACAGGATAAACACACAACCAACCCTGCAGGAATAGGGTCTACATGGATTTTCCTTCATTCCCACTCATAATCTGCTAGCCAAATTTCCAAGCTCAAGCAGGAAAGAGAAATAAGAAGGGCTAAAGGCATTCTCCAGCACCCCTCATGTCACCTGTCTGTGTTTCCCACTGGAGGTTGAATGGCTGGGCTGGGGCTGGACTCCGCTTCTTTGGGTACTGCTGCACAGCGATACGCCAAAATTGGCATTTCTGCACCACATGTACAGAAACCTGAACACCCCCCCACCACCCCCCCTGCAAAAAATGCTGATAAAAATGAGGTGCCAGTAACTTAGGAGAGGGGGAGTAAAGGGATAAGAAGAGAAACAACCAGTTCCTGGGGTTAAGAATGTAAATCCCCTCTTGACTGCTTATGGATTTGTACCCAGCAGGCTGAAGCAATGCCAGTGGTTTTCTAGGGCGCTATGAAGAAAAGGCTGGGAATTGTCAGCAGGGATGAAAATGGCAAAAGTGGTGATGGCTACAAGAATCGGACAGACAGCAGTTCACAGGAGTTCAAGAATAGCTCCATAATCATGATGATAAAGTAGGCCTTGTTAAGGCCAAAATTCCTGTCTTCTAGAAGGGACCATAAGGCATGAGACAGGTCTTATCACAGTGCACTACTAATGGACTGCTGCATATAGGACCTCATGCAAATTTTATTCAGTCTCCTTTTAAATATCACCGATATTGGTGTTTTTCTCATTCCCCTGGGAGGCTGTATTACTCTGCCATCAGATTGCAAAAGCAAAGGTAATAGCATTTAATAATTGCTCTGAGACTAAGACAGTCCTCTCTCTGACTTCAGGAACATTAACACAAACTCAGCTGGAGCAACTCCCTTAAAGGCTCTGCTCTTTTGTCTTTTCTACAGGAGATTATTAAAAAAGCCTTGTTTTTTTATGGCAGGTCAGGTGACTCAGAATCTACACTGACATCGTCAGTGGGAGTAGATGTGCAGGAGGAAGAAAAGAGGGAATGTTATATTACTGCATCTGTCCCTATGGCCCCTAAGGCTTACTATTTTATGGGGGATATTTTATGAATATCTATTGTGCTAAAAGCTCATATGACTGCCATCTCTCTGCTTGACTTCTAAATTAACTAAGCCCTTTTCTTTGAAGATTAAAACTGATTCCTTAAATAGAATGATAAAGTGTTTGTCAAAGACATGACAAGCTGACTGCTATACCATAACACTTAAAATCAAGAACTATTAGAAATAATTATTCTAACTTTGAGAACATTGACTGCAGCTATTAACATATTGTAAATATGCAAAGAAAAGTGGAATAGATTTTATATGCTTTTAACTTTTCATTTAACTCCAAAAATAAGACAGTAGAGGGGCTGATGCGCTTCATGACCTTCTTAATGGCAATGTGGGTAGGAAGCATGAATTCCACCCTTAAAAACTTCACTCTCAACTCCAGCAAAGATCTTAAGAGCAAAAATGACAAAGACTCTAATTTTTCTTGCCCTGTTTTCCTCCCCAGGACAAAGTCATAATAGGAATTACATGATGGCAAAGCAGAAATTGAGATAACTTTGGACTTAGGGACAAAATGAGCTTTGTAAGAGTTAAGGCCAACTTGCAGAGGTGCTTCACAGAGACAGTGACCATGGAAAACAGAAAGGGAGAGTGACAGGCTGAGAGTGGATGTTGTTAAAACTGTTTTGGTCCTACCACAAAACTAATTATTCACATCTATTTTCAGCACTGTTGTACATTCTGCTTTGTCCTTGTGGTCAAAAAGAGAAGGCTATGAAGATAGATGCTGCCAGGTGTAAATGTAGAAGCAAAACTGAAGGACTTCAAAGCACTCATGCCAAAAATAACACAATATCTGTTTCCAGAGTCCAGAAAGAATCAAGCCTGATAGGAAGGATATTTAACAAGCATCTAAGTGCAGAACAACAGACCGGCAGAAAACCAGTTTATGGAACATATTAAAAGATGAGTGTGTCTGCTATAACTGGAACACAGACTAATGAGATCTGAAAAGGAAAGCTGAAGTGCTCCTTTTCTGCAGCCCACTCCACTTGATAAATAGACTTTCATTCCACTGCACTGGTCACAGATGGTGAAACCCTCTACTTTCTTCAACTCAAAACGATTCTGTAGACAGTCCTCAGCTGGCAGACCAGACCTGGCTAATGCCATGAATTTATCTGACCCATCAGATTTAAATCTATAGAACATAAGAGGTTGCTTTGGTTGAAATAGGCTTGCTGCACCTTACTTTTAATTAACTTCTGGCTCTGAACTTCCCCCTCTGAAAAGTTCAGATTGCTCACACTTTCCAGTTTTCTGTGAACTCTGAATCCAAATTTCTCCAGTCCAAAGGTCACATTTTCAAGTGAAATGGTTTCTGGTTTCTGTGCCTCATTTGTGAACAGTTATCAGAACTTGCAAAGCAGACATAAAAATAAGCAGTCCTAGAAATGCTCTGAATCAGTTCCTGGCTCCATAATCTCTGCCTTCCATGTCCAAACAATGATAAACACAATGAACTTCTCCAAAAACTACTGTCAAACAGCCTTCTAATCAGATGCAGACAGACTGAATCCAAGCCTAACCAGCCTTAACTGAAATTGCCCACTGGCACTGGCCTGAGCTGCTCACCCTCTCCGAAACCCAGACCCAGACCTGCTGACCTGCATCCTTTTGACATTAAGGCTTACTGTCTGCTTGAGGAAGCTTTGGAAATCGTTCTGGTAAGTGTCACAAGTCCACCTGTGCAATGCTTCCATGAACATCAGAGGAAATGTTTCTGTGAATAAAGGGGAATTGTATTTTTATTTCTGTAGGTTTAATTTAGTCCCACTCAAAACCAGTCTGACACATTTTAGTAGTGTCTTAATCCAAATGACCTTTCCCATATGAGCAAAATTTACTCCAGAAAAGGGTACTGAATGGTGGAAAAATTATCAGTGCAAGACTTCCAAGCAAACATCAAACTCTATCTAGGTTTCACAATAGCAGCTGCACATCTGCTGTTGTATTGATTAGTTCCTTGAAAGAGGCATTTAGTTCCTTGAAAGAGGGATAAGAATGCCTCTCTTAAGGAACTAATCAAGGATGATTGCAAGTCCTGATCAACTAGAATAAAAGTTAGGTTAGCAGATGAGGATACAAACCAGTGTGAAGCCGACATGAAGCCTCTGACAATTTGAGCAATGCACATTGTACTCCCACTCACTTATCTGAGATCCCATGGATCACGTGAATGAGGCAAACTGTTTTTCCAGGTGAGCACCAAAGCAGTTACACAGCATAACTGCTGCATAGGATTCCTCCCCTTGCTGTTTGAGAGCTATCAAAACCAAATTGGCTCTACAAAACCCAGACTAGACTAACAATTTCCTCCCAGGTCTATAGCAATACATGGAGATTACAGGATTTTGAGAGCTTCTCCCTGCTTGATTACGAGTTAGATTACTACAATAGCAGTGAAAAAATAGTGGGTCAAATTCTTCTCCGTTGGGGGCCCCTGTGCAGCTTTGCTGACGTCAGTGTTGCCATTACCCGATTTAGCAGATGATTGCTGGAAAAGAGGATAATAGTGACCTGCAGTTAAGTGAAACCTTCAGAAGGAGGGTGAACCCTCGGTACCTAATTCATGGACTCAAATCCAATTCTCTTTGACAGAGCTGCATTACTGACTGAGGAAAACCTGTCCTATTGAGCTTTATTTTAAATTTCAGTTGTTTCTGATTTTTAAGAAGTAGAATTGGCACAGAACCAGCTACAGCATCTGTTCCTCTAGGCACCTGTTCCCCAGTTTTGATTTCCAAGTAACAAGATCTATTGTAAGGGCAACTTGGAGACATAAAGAGAGGAAATGAGCTGTATTTACAATGCAAAATGCAAAGAATTGTTTGATTTAGCACAAGGGGAATAGGACAAAGAATTATTTTATGGTTGAATAACCAGGCTTGTAGACTAGTGTTGTTTCATTAGAAAACAAACACCAAGCAATCAAATATCATGTAGAGGGCTGTGCAGAGCTCTGAGCAGGACCACAAGGAATCAGGCAGCACCTACCTGAAAGAGCTTGTTCTTTATCATGCCAGCCATATCCGGGATCCATTTTTACAGCCTTGTCTCACATCTTTAACATCTCCATGCAGTAGTATTTCCTACACATATATAATCTCTATTTGATTTTATGTCCATTTTTTACTTTGTAACTAACATCGACTTCATCGACAATTTCACTGCAAATTAAATGCTTCATTGGTTGTACTCAGACTCATGACAGAAGCATGGTCAGACTGAAATCAGTATTGCAATCTTCAGGACTGCCTCTTTCTGTTCCTAGATTCCCTAATGTTAAACTTTTCCAGCAGCAGAAAAATGGAAGGAAGTCTGCCAGGCATCTACATGGCACTCAGTAATCCCATTAGCCACTCTGCTCATATTTGATTGTAACAACTCAGAGGTACCTTCTGAAGTAAACCTTCCCCAAAGCAGGCACCAGTGAAACAAGCTAAGCTGTCATACCAGCCAGTGTAAAACAAGCATGATGGCTGTATGGCAGCCTCAAGATCCAACAGCAGGACTTCCCACAGATGATTAGATCTCATGACACAATTAATGCCTTTTTTTTTGGAAGCCAGACAGCATCAGGCTGTGTCAAGTCTGGTTATAAGACCTCAAAAATGGCCAGCATATTCTGGGCAGCACTCATGATGTGAGAATGCCACCATGGTACTGTTGTACAGCAAATTGAAGGGTCATTTTGTGATGTAATGTCTAACATGAAAAGTTGTGGATGCCCCTTCCCTAGAATTGTTTAAGGCCAGGTTGGATGGAGCTCTCAGAAAGCTGGTCTAGGGAAAGGTGTCCCTGTCTATGACAATGAGGGTGGAACGGGATGGTTTTTAAGGTCCCTTTCAACCCAGGCCATTCTGTCATTCCATGATTAATAAAACTTCAGGATGAGTGCTGGGTTCAGTGTGGGTGCTCCCTCTTACCAGTGAAATGGCAAGTGCTCAGTGGGAGCAAGAACAACCATCGGGCTGGAATGCACCAACTAGGGAACAAATTTGAGGAGGGAATCAGAGCTGTACAGAGACATGGTAATAGTCTTCAGCTGCAGAGAAGGTAATTGTAAAGGAGAGAAAATTAAACTGTCTTCTATCTACTGTGAATAGCTCATGCAGTACCATGGTTTCCAACTGAAGTGAGGAAAGGTGAAGCAAAACATCAAGAAAAATCATAAAACTGTTGAAGAGAATTCCCATCAAGTCTGTGGGATTTCCATCCTTTGAGGTCTTTAAACAAGGGCTAGACAAGTATATGCCAGCAATGTCGGGGTTATAGCTGGCTCCTGCAGAAAGGAGGGAGATCCATGGCATGAAGATCTGTGCAGCCTAGACTGGAAACTTCCTAAAATCTTTACATCTATCTCATATTATTCTTATATTGTTTATTCCCTATACATTCTCCTAATACAGACTTTTTAATATTATTGTTTTGATATTTGCAAAGGATTTTGTGCTGCCACTCCAGAATGAAAAGCCCAGAATAAAATAATTAAAATCTGTTCAGGAAAATCAGGGATTTCACAAGCTTCTAATACAGCCTGTTCCTGGCATCTTTTTCCTAACTTAGACCTTCCTTTCAGCAAATTAAGATGATTATTTTTAAACCTGCCCTTTACAGTCATGGAGAATGATTTATCATTATTTTTTGTCCTTATAAACCTTCCTGTATTTGAAGACTTTTGTTTCTAATCAGTATTCTCCCTTCTAGGTTAGAGCAAATACAATACTTCAACACTTCTTCAGAGGACACACTGTTGAAACTCTGCTAATTTGTGATTTTCTCCACTGGATTGTCTCTAACTCATCCACATTCTCCTAAATTATTGTAATCTCAAACTGGATGTGTTTTTCTGGATACAAACTTATTAATGCTGAGCAGAATAAAAGATGCAAGAGAATAATTTGTCATCTAGAACAGCCCTGTAATTTTGGAAAGTATCAACATTTGCCTTTTTATTGCTGTTTACAACAAACCTCTTTCAGTTTACAGTCAACTACAATCCCCAAATTGGTTTTTCTTTAATAGCAATTTTGTTTTGCTGATGAAAACTGAGACATGAGTATTATTTCCAGAAGTCTAAAATTCATCAATATTTATAAAAGCCCTCTGAAATATATACTGGGAAAAGCAAAGTATTTCTCACTGGTGTATAAATATTGTTATAGCTATAAATATACCTGTACTCTCAAATGGTTTCAAGTCCACTTATTTTTGACCCTTTTGCAATTAAAAACTGGACTAGAGAGGCAGTGGGGAAGACAAGGCTGGTGTATGGAGCCATGGGGGGATGAGCAGCACAGAAGTCTCCATTTCCAGAAAGATACAGCCACTGGTCCTGGACTGATTGCTTTTGTTTAGGAAACAAGAAGGCAAGCTGTAAAAAGCAATAAAAATAGAAAGCAGCTCTGCTGCTCTGCCGGACTGTGGCTCTGTTCATGCTCTGTATACAGCCATTAAGCTGATCCTGTGCAGGTTCCCCTGCCTGAGGACCAGCTCCTGCAGCAATGTGGGCTCCCAGGAGCTCCAGCAGAGGCTGCCAGCTCAGAGCAAGGCTCTTTGCCCTCCCAGGGCATTTGTATCTGACCTTCCTCTCTGCACATTTACCAGCCCTTTCGGGGCAGTGCTCCACCAACTAATGGCGCTCGGGATCAGCAGTGTGCAACACTGGTGTCTCTGGGCTGCTGCCTCCCTGGAGGCTCTGCACAAGAAAGGCCACTGCTAAGTGATGGGAAGGGAAAAAGAAGCATATGTGATGGTCTGGAGAGAAGACCAGTGCACTAGGAAAGTGCAGGGGCTGTTGGGCTGGAGGGGATGAGCTGACACAGCTGCAACCTCACCTGACTCAGGCCCCAGTTAGCCAGGGTAGGAGTAGAAAAGTGACTCCTGTTTTCTAGGACACTTCAGATTACCACTGCATGGACATGTGTAGAGTAATTTGTCTTATTCATGTGTGCAAGTGCCTGAAAAAACTCCTGTGTGCACAAGGGAAAAACTTAACCTAGAAACATCATGGAAAATCTGCTGGACCTGGTGCAGGTTAAGCTCCAAGCTACAACGTGGAGAAAAGCAGGGACCAAAGGCTTCCTCATGCCGCTGACTAGGCTGCCATTCCACACAAACCTGACCAGATGCACTGGTGATATGCCCAGACATGGCAGCACATTGAAATTCTGTGACAAAAGAGGAGGAGGAGGAGAAAAAGGGAATGTATGGCTACATTTGATGCTAATCCGTCTCCTCCAGGACTACTGCTAATATATCCTAAGAATAGAGACAGCTACCAGAGCCAGCATTCACTGGAAAGAAAAATGGCCAAAATAATTCTGTTTTCTATTAAATATAACAGTGCCTTCCCAAAAATGCAATTCAAGGAACTTTAACATTCTCTTTCAGGGAATTGTAAGTAGAGCCACAAAAAAACTCTCTCTTTTTTATCTGAAAATGTGGTTGCCTTTAAAATGCAAAATGTTTTACATTTGTGACAAAACCCAGTGCCCTTCATCACCATCCGTATTATTTCCTACACACAAATGTATTCATATCTACCCAGCAATATAATGGAACTGCACATCACTGCAACATTACCTGGCTCCTGCCTGAGGACTATCTCACAATTACTCTTATAAATACCTGTTTTGAAATTACAGAGCTAAGGAGCTCCAGGTCTTGAAGAGAATGGCAATGTTGCACTGCCTGCCTTTGGCATATTACTTTGACTAATCCAACCTTACATGTTCACAGCTTCCAAGAAAAAAAGGGTACATATAATAACATGAAATGCATCTGGGGGAAAAGTGGGTGATGTGGAACAAGGAGCACATTTTCAGGAGGTTTGAAAGCTGGTGCTGTTTACCAAGATCAATGACATGTCATCCCAGAGGAGCACCGATAAAAGCCTCTGTAGTTCTGCTGCCCTTCTGTCTCTCTGTGTTTTGTATTTCTAAGCAGGCAGTTTGAAGCCAGTGTGCACTCCACATGCATTAAGCACACGCAGCATCCATGTAACACAGTGTTAAAGATTAGAAGGTACTGTGCAAAGCTGGGTGGTACAAAGAAATGCATATTTAAATTAGAAGTTAACACAGAGAGAGTCCAGACAGGAGATGAAGAAATTGTTCCTGTGATCTAATCACTAAAATGTTCGTCTAGCAGATATTAAAATGGGGAGGGCATGGGGAGTGGCATGTTTGCATTTTCACTAATGCATCTCAAACATCACAGATCTGTAAATCTGTAAATAACAGATTTTAAAAAGTAGTCCATAGGAACAACAAAAAGTCTAGCTGAAAATAATACATCTGAATCAGGTTTCAGTTGGTGTGCAAGAAACAGCCTGATGCATGTAACATCAGCTTCTCAAAAAAGACCTTAATACAAGAGGCAGTACAGGAGCAAGTTGAGTAGAAGAGACTTTCTGAGCTGCTGAGTTTTCAAAAAGGCAAATAGTGTTACAGAGAAAGGCTCAAGATAAGGAAAAAAAAGTAAGTCTTTCCTCCTACAAGTGAGGGGCAGTGAAGTTTCCAGGACTCAGTTTGGTGTTTCAATAAATAATTATGTTTTTCCAACTGAACAACCAGCTAGACACGGCAAACTGTAATTAACACCAAGAAGCATAATACCATTTGGCAAGCATACACCTTGTTTCTGAACAGGAGGCTTCAAGAACCCCTTAAAAGCTATTCAAAGAAACTTATAATTATGTGCTAGTGTGATTAGTCTCTTCTAATAATGTCATGCCTATTGAGCACACCCTATTGAAAAGCCCACATAAAAAATGCACGGTTTCACTGATCTGTATGCTCATGTCAGAAGCCCTCATTTGGAGATCTGAGAAATGAAAGAAACATTACTATGGAGATCAAGAAATTTGGTTTAGCACTGTAAAATAATATTAAGATTGAATAATATTAGCACCAACTATTAATAAATGTGCCAGCATTTCCCTTTAAAAGATACCATATGCAGTTGCTTTTAGCTATGCCTAAATTTTTAAGCTGTGGGATTGAATCTCATGTTTATGAATTTTTTGAATACTTAAAGGCTTTGGTGACCTGGAGGAGAACTTTGAATATAGACAACAAAGTGAGCAACAAATAGACACTTTTCACTGTGCATGAAGGTTCAAAACAGCATAAATAAGGTTGTAGACCAATCTGATTATGCATGCAATTATAGAGGTGCTAAATATTGTGTCATTATTAAAAATAGGTGCTGTAATATAAACTATCTTCTTAATCTCTATTGCAGAAAACAAAGATATCATCTAGACCTTTATGTAAAATAAGCCATAAAAGTCCTCTCAGTGCAATTGCATTGGTAATTAGCTCTTGTTCATTTTAGTTTAGAAAGACTGAAAGGTACAAGAAAGAAAGGAAGATGCCTGCTCCCTTAGGCCAATTAATCCATGTACTCGAGAATGTATTCTCCAGAGTTAAACACAGCAGTGACATTCCTGGGGCCCCATGAGCACACATGGGCATGCAGCTTAGAGAGGAGAACAGCACCTGGCTGTGACAATGCAAGCCAGAAACATCTGCAGGTACCAAGCTAATAGAAATGTATGCCAGATGCCTCTTGAATGCTTGCATTACGGAGCAGTTTTTGCAGATAATCATGTCTTCTCACACAGCCGTGATGAGTGTTCAGAATGTGGGACAAGTCAGACAAAAGAGCCTTCTTTGTGCCATTCAGCCTCCCTTCCCCTCTCAAGCAACCTTGTGCCTCATCTCACAATCACTCACCTCCAGATGTACCAATTATTGTTATTTCTGGAGTCAAAGTAGAATTTTTCACCCCCATTTGGAAAACGCCCTCAGGGCTGTAAAAACCTTCAGACAAAGCAGGAGGGATATATAACACTGTGTTAAGAAGAAAATAAATTTATGTCCAGAAAGCAAGGCATTACCATTCTCTTCATCTCCTTGGAGACCTGGTGACCTCCGAGGTGGTTATAAAAGGGCCGGTCAACACCCCAGTGTGGCGCGTTATGGCTGATGGAATTGGCACGCTGGCGGTTCATCTTGGCTATCGTGGCTTTCTCATCTTTCTGGAATACAAACCAGAGAGAAATGCATAATAAATTTTCAAACATTTACATGGCAGTTGTTCTCCAAAGCATCTCTCACTTTTGATCTCTCACTCCAAAAGCTGGCTTTGCACCTTGAATGTTATGAAGCTGCCGCTGACCAGAAGCAGTCCCAGTCCACCGTTTCTTTTTCTTCTCAACTTTTAGAACACTTGCCTCTAAGTGGTACCCATTTTTTTACTCCTTTACTTGTTCTGAACAACCACCATAACCTGTGTAAACATGGGGAGCATTCCAAAATGGAGACATCTATTTTCTTTTTTAGCAAATTGAATCAAACTGAATAATTTCAGATAGAAAATTGCAGTTCCAAGATGAGATACTACACAGAGGGTCCTCAAAAAGCAATCAAACAGTTAAAATTGGAAGAGAAATGACACACTGAGTGATCTCGTTGAAGAACAGGAGCCTTGAAGGTCCTTGAAGCTATGGAAATACAGGACACCTTTCTCCATAGGTACAAGCAGATAATTTTCCACACTTGCAACAGTATATTCCCAGACATGCTAAGGAAAGCACATAAATCTTTCACTCAACTGTGTATATGTTAAGGGTGATGAAATTGCAGTGTGTGACAAAATGGTCTCCCTGACTCTAATGCTAGCTTCCAATTTCACACTGACACTAATTCTCCTGAAGTTTGAACAAAGTCTTTGGTTTCATTATCAAGGCCTTGACTCTTGGCTACAATGGGATCTTACTGTGAGGTTAGCACAGGATCTGTCAGACAGGTTTCATTCAAGCTCAGTGCCAGCCACAAGAGCACAGAAGTGCAGCATGTAACTAGGCTCAACAATGGGCAGATCAGGTCCTTATTTTGAATATAGTCCCTAGCCAAAAAGACAGGCAGGTCTCCACATGGAATGTGTTCCACAGACAGAAGTCCCTCTATCAAGGGCTGCGCTGCAGACTGGCTCAGGGAGGATTGTGTGATTTACCTGTACTGACTCAGAAGACAGAGGGGTGGCAATTACTATATCCTTTCTTAAAACAGACAACCTCTGGAGAGCTTGAAAATTCAGAAGGTAGGGATAGTTGTTTATTACTTGAGAGATTAAACTTTTTCAAGAGAATTGCTGCTTCAATGACATTACAGAAAAAAAATAGACTTAATAGTTAATTTTGGATTTCCAGACAACTGAGTTATTTAAAAAGAAAACCTCCATTGCTTTCAACTCTAGAATTTTGGTTCAAGTGTTACTTGACAGTACAAGTAGGTCCACTGCTTTTCTTGCCTGGGGTCTGCATTCCATACCTATTTATTTTGATTCCCCACTATTCAGTGTAACTTGTACTTCTCAGGAGTTTGCAAAATACCTGGTGTTATCTCCATGGTAACCACAGAGTTAAATGTCAAGTGCTATGCTGCCTTAAATTAGGGTTTTAAAAAAGAAATTTAAAAAGGCTTGCTGAAAGTCAGTGCTGGAGAAAGCTGCCTGATTGACAAGCATGGGAAATCATCTTCTCTCTCCTTGCAACAAAGAGACAGCTACAATGACAACAGCTCACCACATGGGCACCAAACATTCCTGAGCACGTGGGGCCACAGCTTCATGGCCACGGGCTGGGGACATGGGGCCAATTGTGACAGGAGCCCTGTGCCCACACCCAGCTGGCCCCGTGACAGTGAGCAGCAGTGGTCCTGCAGCTCCAGGCTGCCAGCAAAGACCTTCTTCATCCAGCCAGGATGACAAGGGTAGGTTCACAAGGAAACCCTGTGGAAGCAGACCTAAGGGAGCTGTCAGCACCCTGGGATGACCATTAAGGGGAACCATAGGCGCTCCCACATCGACACCTCCAGGACAGCAAGTGCCTCCTGTGTCACCTCTTCCCCACATTGAGCCCACCATTGGTTTGTCTGCAACGGCTGAAAATTCCAGCACTTGGCACCAGCTGAGTTTCACATGAGCAGTCATGACAGAGCCACTGGATAACCTCCAGGAGAGACATCTTTTAAATGTTTCTAAAAATACATTAATGTGATGAAATTCTGATGTCCAGATTTGAGTTGGTTTGAGGTTTTGTTTTCTAAGAGTCACTGCTCTTTATACTCTTTGCCATCATTTGTAGTACTTTCTTGTGGTTGTTTTTCAGTTATGCAATCTTTTTCATAGCTATGCTTCTTTCTTTTATGATGTGATGCCAGAAAACTGGTAGGAAATACAGTTTCATTATCTCCAAGCAAATAGATATTGTTTTTCAACAACAGAAGTGACACTGTCAATCCATTTTATTCCAACTTAGGGAAGGGTTTTCAACCAAATGTAATAAAAAACCCCTGATGTTGAAACTAGTCTGGGGATCCATAAAAGCAAAGCTATTTGGTTACTTTACAAATGCCTTTACATCAACAGATGATAAAAATGATATACAGCAGGTTTTCACCCCATGAGTTAGTAAATCCGGTTAGAATTTGAGAAAAACCTTAATGCCAAAGTCCATGAAGGCATACTACCCCTCTCAGCCCGTGAGTGATCCTTGTACCTGCTGCAAGTGCTAGTGAGTCTGAAGCATCACTTGATGAATTTGAAGGAAATAAAAGACCTCAAATGTATTGACTGACACATCTGGATTGAGGTAAGGACAGGACAAATGGGTAAACATGATTCTGAGATTGTTTCTAACCATGAGGTCAGGCGCCATAAATTTTCTATGGCTTCATGAACTCTGGCAGTATTTCCCCCCCACCTCTGGTAGGAAGTTCCCACTGGATTGTGGACTGTGTTTCAGCAGTATTTCCAATCAGATTAAAACACATATATACAAATACAGTGCACTTTAGCTTTTCCACATTACATAATGTGCTACTATATCATCTTGAACAATAGGACTTTGCTGTTAACATCAGTACTTATTATACTGTTATTTTAAAAACTTGAGATAATTTATTTTCTGCAAAATCACTTGTTCCGTGGGTGATGAAAATAACAAACTCTAAAAATTAAGCATTAGATGGGACACAGCTCCTCTGTGAAAATTTATGAGACTGCCTCCTCTGTTTCTTCCTGGCTAAGTGACAGCATAAGGAGAACTTGCACACAAGGCTGCCTAAGGCATAACAAGACTGGAAAAGAAGAATAAAGAAAGAGAAGTGGTGATGCCCTTCAGTCCTACTCATTACAGGTACTACCAACATGAGAAGAAGGTGCAAAAGTCTCTGACAGCAATGGGTTTTTCAGATTTTAGGTGGATAAACTCCAGAAGGCTGTTGTGGGAACTTTTCAAATCTGGACTCACAAAGAGACTGTAAATCTGATTCCCAGGGGTTGTATTGTGTTCCCACCACCAGTTCCCACACACTGAGCTACAGTAATGCTACAGCAAAACTGCAGAAAGAGCTGGGGTTTTCTTTTACTTATCAATTGAATCAAGAATGCCTGTTACCTCTTTAGTGTGTGTGATAGGATTTTCCAACATATTGATCACTATCAGTGCAACAGTGAAGTCTAATCATGGATCAGCCATATCAGATTTAGCTACATATTATTCTTTGAATTGTCTTGAAGTCCTTCTGACATCTGGATGATGTTTCTTGTAGTGTTAAATGCTCCAAACCACTGCCTTCATAAATCTACATGAGTGGAACCCTGCTGAGATCTGATTAAATGTGCTAAATTGAGGAATCATCACATTAGATTGATTGTGTTTTAGGAGACTCACATGCTCAACATTTAAAGGACCATTTTGTTTCTTCAGCTGGATGGAATTCCAGGACGTTATTTAGAAAAGAATAAGAATTGTTTTTCTAGGAGTTACAGCCAAAGTTTTGTTGAGCTGTTTTAAGGCCACCATCAACAATCCTTTTTGAAACTGGTGTGTACCTGCTATTGTTAAAAGAAACACCCAAGTGTAATCAATTGAAAGACATTAGAAAAAATAAACACTTTTTCCCCTTTCAGACTTTGTGCACTCAGCACAGCATGTTTGATCAGCAGTACTGCTCATCTGTTTTCAGGCA
The DNA here is from genome assembly GCF_000691975.1 of Corvus brachyrhynchos. Taxonomy (NCBI): domain Eukaryota; kingdom Metazoa; phylum Chordata; class Aves; order Passeriformes; family Corvidae; genus Corvus; species Corvus brachyrhynchos. Next base: position 8,148,958 of record NW_008239283.1, on the reverse strand, counting down.
CATTTTGTTTCTACTTGTGTTCAAAACAAAGCATTCCCCTAGATTTCTGACAATGTTGAGGACGATAAAACTAGGTGTAAAACAATGTGCTGCTAAAATCCTATTCACCTTATGGTCTGTTTCCCACTCCTTCAAACACACACTTTTTCACCCTTCTCAGAGTAAAGCTTTGACCAGTGATTAGAGTGCTGGGAAGAGTAGTTGTGATGGTTTTTCAAATTAGTGCACCACCTGATCTCAAAGAAGAGCAGAATCTGAGCAACAACCACCAAGTGACATGCTCCTGTAAAAACACCAGAAACTGGGGCAGCCCAAGAACTGGGAATAATAAATGGAGTACAGTAAGAATATCAGGGAAGTGATAGGATAGCAATAATGAGTGGGACAAACATTTTGAATAAGATTCAGAAGGGCAGATATAAAAGTTGTGAAGGTGGAGGACCAGAGTTATGCAATATGAATGCTAGAGTCTGCAGGGTGAGCTAAAAAAGCCCCATGTAACATGAATAAAAAAACCCCATTCTGTAGAAGGGTAAAGATGTCGTGCAGGCCATTGCAATACCTAGGGCTTAAGTTTTGGGAATCACTAAAATGTGGGCAACAGTTTTAGTAATTCTAGCTGATAAATTGCTGTTTGTCTGGAAATAGAGACTTTCAGGTAAAGAAAGAAGTCAGTAAGGAAGAAAGGCAAAGATCTCCTTGGAGAACTCCTGTATTTCTTCCATGCTAATGTATTAAGTCCATTAGAAACACATATCCAAATGGTTGTGAAAATTAACTGAATAAGAGCCGAAGTCACTCTGTGTAAATCACCCATGTGAGGATAACAGAAACTTAAAATTCTTCATTACTGTAGAGCTGAAGGAACAGATTGTTTCTCTCCAGGTAATCACTACTGCCACAGTAGAGGCAAAAGGGAAGAAGTCTCATAAGCATAGGGTTATAAATGGAAAGCATTGAATCACAGAATCATTTAGGTTGCATTGAGGATCATTGAGCACAACTGTAAACACAGCACTGCCAAGTCCCACTAAACCATGTCTGGAAGCAAAACTTAAGCGTCATATGCTGAAGTCAGAGAGACAACCTCCATTCCAGATCTGTGGAAAACTGCCAGATTCCATTTCAGTTCTGGTAAAAGATATTTTTAATAACTATTTAGTCAGCGATCATGACACAGAGCTTGTAGAGCAGCAAATGCTGGGTTTGGATTAACAGCCTTGAATCCAAGTTTCTCTAAAGAGGAAAAAATACAGTAGCTCTCACTGGCTTTGTTTCTTCCATAGACCATTTGACAGAGTGCTGTGCTGGAGAGTAATGGCTAAGACAGATGGGGAATATGAAGCTGGGAAAAGAGCTGGTTTCTAGTGAAATGGCAAGAGACAGTGTTGAATAAGGACGTATTAGTCTAGATGAAAGTTACTAGCAGAGTTACTCAGTTACTGCTCTTGGGGCAGATTTGGGTGAATTTTTTCTTATATTACCTGGCAGCAAGTGAGCAATGACAGATTTGGCTAACGAGGGAAGCAGAGGTATATTTGATAGATATGAAGAAGTATTAGCACCCAACATTTGAGGACTAACATGGTAGAAATGGAACTTGAGACATTTGAGTGTACAAAGCACATGGTCACTCCCGTAGAGATCACAGACAGAAATTTCATTTCATTATCAGGAATCACATTAGTTCATCACAGAATAAATAGAAGACACTGAGATAATCCAACTTTGCAAAAGGTAAAGGTTTCCTTTGATGAGCAAGAAAATGTGAGAGCTTGTGCTTGTCTCTGTTGTGTGAAGACATTAGAAGAGTCTGTCTCAGGAGAAAAAAGGAGAGGGGACACAATTTCTGGCAGACACCAGACAACCAGAGCAACTAGGTTTTAGAGCAGCCCACTGTTAGCACTAATGGGAGCAAACAAACCACAGCAAAAGATTCAACAGACCTTTATGGCAGAACCTGCTAATTTCATCTTTTTATATGCTTCACAGGCAAGTGCTCACCCATGAGGGCAGCAGAATCAGAGGACAGGGCAAACAGAAAGGTGAAAGCAGATCTGGAGGTAGAGATGAGGAGAAAAAAATCTAAAAAGACTGGTTGTTAAAACTTTGCATTTTGTTCTCTTTTAATAGAAAGCAACTCTTCTGCATACCAGACAGAAAACAACAACTACGTTTTCAGCTCTAGAGATATTATTAAGGACTGAGGGAGCAGAATCTAGCCTTTTTCCCCCTAAAACTGCATCAATTATATTCCAGTTAACAGCAATTTTAAAAAGGACGAAGAGAAAAAATATTTTCAAAGAAGAAGCTAGTTTCAGTTCCTGGAACAAGAATATGAGATAAATGTTCCTCCCACTTGCTCTGTGCTCAAGAAATGGTATTAACACAGTGAAAAAGTCAAAAAAACAAAAAAGAGAGGAAGTTCAAAGTTGTGGCTCCCCATGGCAACAGTAAGCAGAAAGGGTATGGAACATAAACCCTTACATTTGATGTATTCATCATAACTCATGGTATTGCTGGGTTTTGATGGCTGTGGGGCTGATGAACCAGGTATCCAGATAATTCAAGTCTGCTGTGTGAACTGAGGAACTGCTCAGGCAGTTACTTGGATCTGCTCTCAGGCCAATGCTAATTCCAAGCCTTATGCACGAGGACAGCAGGAACCCAGACACAACTCACAGGAACTCTTTACTAAGTGAGGTGAACATTTTATGGCCATTACTGGAACAGAATGAACTGAAAACCTGGCTAAATACATCACAAGATGACATTAAAATCAAGCAGAAATGAAAGGAAAAAGTAAAGTACCAGAATTTTGCCAGCCATCAGGCAAAATGTTCAAGACTGACTGAACTGACAATGGGCAAAACTTCTGATCTCACTTCTCACTTCTGATCTTCATGTTATGTGAAAAAGTTTTTGAAGAGGGAGACAACTTTTAACACTGGAACAATGGTTGTCAATGGTGGATTTCCCATCCCTGGAAGTGTCCAAGGTCAGGTTGGATAGAGCTTTGAGCAACCTGGTCTAATGGAAGGTGTCCTTGCCCTGGCAGGGTGCTTGGAACAAGGTGATCTCTAAGGTCCTTTCCAATCCAAGGCATTCTACGGAAAGATTCACAAAGAGATTAAAAAATAGCTATGGGAGCACAGAAATTGCAGCAGTATGGGCAAACCTCAAAACTCTAAACACCTAATACCCATGACACTGGGTAGCTGCTTTTTTGTGTTTCAGTTTAGCCCAATAATTACATAAGTCATGCAAATGTCCCAATTTTTAGCCACTCTGGGACGCAGTACGTTACAGCAGCATTATAGTAGCACTCAGAAACTTCAGCTAAGGGCTGCACTATGTAACAGAGCTGCAATAAATACGTATAAAGCAGTGAAAGAATGGCCCATTTTATTTTACTATGGCAAATCAAGGCATAAAGATGGAAGTTCCTCAAAACCTATGTCTGGAATTGAATCCATGTCTCTTATGATTCTCTGTCCAATCTCCTACTCAAAATACATGCCATGTTCAAAAATGAAGTTGGGTGCCAAGCACTCTGAAGTCTCTGTTTCTGAGGTTTTTTGTCTATACTTGCAAGCAGCAGAATCCTGATCTTATGTCTTTCTCTTCTGTCCAGAGAAACTTTCGGTTCTCCCCAAGAATATGCAGACAGCTTGGTGACTGCATGATTTAAGAAGTCAGTATAGGTTCTCCACTCCAGGAAATGGGGTCTGACCACAAGGGTATTTTGACTTATATTCTTAAATCTTCCCAGCAAAGAGAAAGTGATTTGGGTATAAACACCAGCTGGTCCATTGACAGGCAGTGATGCTCAGGAACAATAATCTTGCACTGCAAGTTTTAATCCTCTTTTGAAGATTGACAATTGTTAATGAGATTTATTTTATGAGCAGATAGAGACCAAAACATCATCTTCTCTCTTTAGCAGATGATAAGGGGTTTTCTTGGAGATTTTTTACACTGTATCCATTAAGGAGATTTGAGGCTTCCCTTCTCTCAGGAAATGAGGGAATGGTAGCAAAGTACTTCTGTACAGGTGTTAGTTATTCAAATCAACCATGCTGCTGGAACATGTCACAAACTCTAATTCACTTAATCTCATGGCAGTCCTATTTACAGATGTGGGAAGGTTTAATTGGTTTTAGATTCAGAAAAATATGAAATTATTTTCAATTCAGGCCAATCTGTATATGCTTGCCTATATTGTGAATAGCAAAGTAGTGCCTACAGTGCAGAAATTACTACGTGAAATATTATTGGTTATGCTCAACTAGATCAAAAAGGTCCTTTTCTAGTATTTCAGTCTACCATTTTTAAAAAGAATATAAACCAGTGATAATTTGCTGTTGGCAGTGTCACAAAAAGAAGATATATCAGCTGAAGTCCACTCGAGTTTGACTTGATTCAAGTTCAGTTCAGTAATGCCCTAATAGGCTTATTTTGTGCAGCCTGACCCATGTCATAATTGGTATGATCTCATCTTACTATCACAATGATCATCCATCACTACAATGGGCCAGCTTTTCCCATCTTCAGAAAGAGAGGCTGAAAAGCAATGATAGGAACTGCTCTAATCTTTATGGTCATTCATCTGGTGAGCCAGTAGACAAAATCACCTCTGTAATCTGACAGAGAAAAGATCTTTGTGGTTTTACTCTATTCCTTTAAGCACTTCTACAAAACACATATCTATATTAACAACATTCTTCCGTGTGATTTTGAAAACAACTTGAGGATTGATTTTGAGGAGAATTTCTTTGAGAGAACTAGAAAGAGCTTGACACAGACACCTTATGTAGTTGGTGGCTATTCCCTTCTATGCACATAAAAGTTCAGGAAGAGGAGAGAGAAACAGGAATTTTTGTCACTGAAAGTCAACTGTCTCATCTAGAAAGGCTTTACTTCGGTGTTTCAGAGACATCAAGTTATTAAAGGTACCTAAACCTGCTTAGTTTGTTTGGTCTTACCCGCTTCTGGCTGCACCGTACAATCAGGAAGGTCTCAATACTGTGCTCTTTCAGATAAGCGTTGCGCTCCCCTCCGAAGCCCAGCTCCACCTCATAGTCTCCATTGAGATAGTTCAGGGTTGCTTTTGTTATGTGGATGCGCCTTGAATGAGACAAAGGACAAGCAAGCTCTGTAGACTCTGAAAAGTTGTCACCTAAAAAGCCAGGTCCTGTCAGGGATGGGTTCCATGTACTGGAACAAACGAGCAATAAACACCAATTGATTTAGCCATGCTACTACTCCTACACATTTAGTATGTGAGTTTCATGGCTAAACACAACAGCTTTGATGAAACAACTTACCCAGCTTTGCCCCCTGCTTCCATGTGGTTGGCTAATGTAACATCGTTGGACCACACATCAAACTGCCACTTCCTAAGGCCCAAGACCCCGCAGTGAACTCTCCCACTGTGGATTCCGACCCTCATGTTGACATTCACGCCAGTAACCTCACGGACTAGTCTGAAAAGAGACGTGGGGGAGAAGGGGCATTACTTACAACTGAATGGTTGCAGTCAGCAGCACATACTGGCATCCAGAACACAAAAATCCATAATGATCCATAAATTATTCACATATGCACATGGGGCTACTCATCCACATCAACAGGACAACAGGACAAAACTGGACAAGTTGTACTGCTCTTGGATGGCCAGGCTGGCCAAGAACAGCACTAATTGGAACAGGGAGCTCTTGGAGTAAATCCATGTACACTGAACTTAGGACCAAGTTGAGAACTCATAAAAAAAAATTATCTCTGGGGCAGTAAAAGGATTAAAGTGCTGGTCTCTGATTTCCATACCAAAGCTGGACATAACCTGCCAGCACTTGGCCTCATTAAGAGTAACAGCATGTTGAAAAGAGAAAAAGGAAATTATTTCAGAGATCTTAATTTGTCTGTATGGCACCAAGCATCAACTGTTCCACAGATGAAATATGATACGTGTGTGAAATACCCCACTGAAGCTGGAAAGCTTTAACAGGCCTTACAGTAGCAAAACCAGAGAACCACATCTGTTGCAGTCAGCAAACAGACAGCTACAAATACTCAAGTTCTGATTGTAATGAGGTTTTGGATGCTCTGCTCACTCCCAAAAAGACTGCTGGAATACTTTGTGGGTTTTGCCCTTTTGGGGCAAAAGTTAACTTCAATAGCTGTTCACATGAAAAATATATTTAGGAGTGTGGGTAGGAGAGTCTTGAGGCATTCAGAACAACTCTGCTTCTCGTTATTGCCAATCACATCATTCTCAGAATGTCCATGTTTCGCAGGCAAATTCACCTACATCATGTACCACTGTCCCTTCCTTTGAGAAGTAAGTTCCTTGCAGCAAGAAGGTACTTTACACCTTCTTTATACCAGATTTATACCATTATACCAGATTTATACCTTTATACCAGATTTCAATCTCTTCAGTTTTCAGGTTCATCCAGTCCTTTCTAGATAACATCATCTGGATAGGTAAGTCCTCCCAACTCCCTAACATCAACAGTTCTAATATTAATGCTTTAGTTATTAATGAAATTGCATGATTAAAGATAGACCAATTCTGGACTCCGGTTCACTCTTAACAGTGCAATATGTCCCTTAAAAAACAGTGGCCAAGATGACTTCTTGTTGAAACAGCTTATATCTTCCTCGAGTTCCTTTCTCTTTATGATCCATATCTTATGTTTCAGTACCTACTCACTGAAGTGACATTCATTATTTTTATTAACAAGCAACAGAGATTCTCTAGCAGGTAAAGGAAGATGATATGGGTAAGGTGTTACAGGCTTATGAACTGAAAGAACTCCAACCACAACACTCAGGAAAGGAACAGGAACTGGGGTAATAAAAATGTAGCACCTGTAAACCTGACAGGAACAACACAGCTGCAGCTCCTCCCCTCCACTGGGTGCTACAACCCCTCCTGCACCCCCTGCCAAGCCATGTTACTGACACGAGACCAGGGAAATTTTCTCAGTAGAGTCATTGATGAGAAGGTGACTTTGTCTAGTCTAGACTTTGCAGTAAACAAATAAGTTTGGCTATTCTTTATAAACAAATGAAATATCCTTTGTTACCTTCCTTTTTTTTTTTTCTTCAGCTCATTTATACCAGCAGTACAGTGAATACAATTTTCTTGAAATCTTTTCTATTTGGGGTAACACTCTCTGCTGTTATTAGACACAGATGAAATCAGCCTACAGGCAGGGCCCAGTGTTGGTGAAGCCTGCAATCAAATGTGCAGTAGTTATTTGTTACCTGCAATCAAATGTTCAGTAGCTATTGGTTACCTTAATTGTGAAACCTCTTATCTTGATCCTTAGAGGAGGAGGGGGGAAGAGGGAGAGCAGGGGTAGTGAGAACAGAGTCACCTTCCAGACTTATTAAGAGATAAGATTGTTAAATGCATTCATTATACAGCGAGTGGGAAACAAGTTTTAAAGGCTCTTGAAGAGCTATTTGTAAACAAACACTGAGTGCCCTTCAGCTCTGTGTTTATTCCAAGTAAGGTGGGTTGCAGCTAATCAATGAAGTCTAGACACCCTGGTGTTATCCAGCCTTGTGGGGGATTACACAGCAACACATGAAGATCTCTGGATTTCATCAGGCCAACTACTGGGCAATGGACGCAGTGTTCTGTTGGTAGGGCTGGTGGCTAAGGATTGCTGCTTCTTGTGTTTGACAAGACCCTCTGTCACCTGCTACTTAACTGTATTTCACCTGGAAGAAATAGCATTCTTTCAAGGGCTACTGGAAACTAGTTACTTGCAACTCCTTTTATTTTGCACATTGCATACAAACCCCAAAAGGAGACTGGTGCAAAGCAATGGAGTTTAAAATCAGGAGAGGAGAGGTAGGAAGTCTGGGCAGTGTACACTGTATACAAAGCAAGGGAATGCTGTTGCATACTGTGCTTTGAATGGAGCCCTTGGGTGAAAACACTGCTTTTCACCCGATGTATTTGTGTTATGAAAATGAGGTTGAAAACTCTGGGGGTGTACTGATGTCCTTGCAGAAATTCAAATGGTTAAGGAGGTACTGTACCAAGCTCAGTAAATAGGTAGCTGTAGATTTTATCAAGCTGAAGTGGAAACTCCATCAATTTACTGTATGGAATAAGAGGAGAATTGCCTAGAGATGATCTACTTCTCTGTTGGTGCCACTAATACTTCAGAAGATGCTTTCAGAAAATAAAAAACAGAAGAGAAAGGAAACAGCAGGAGAGTCTGTGCAGCAGGGATGGTGTAGGTATCAAGGTCAGCTCAGTTACTATCCAAAACTGAACTTTGTACCTAAACTTGCATACACTCAAGATGACCAAATAAATCTTCCTTCCCTGAATTCTGAAATAATTGGCCTGTGAAAGCACATGTACAATGCAAACACTATTCAACACTGTCTGTAATCCTCCAAGTAATAAAAACTAGATACAGGTATCCTATTTGTTACTCTTTAAAGACAGGAATGGTCTGGACTAACATCATTTCTAGTCTGACCTCAGGAGCAGGCAAAGCATCACCAGAGGTTTTGAAAGAGAAAAATAAAGATGAGGAAGCAAATAGAAATAAAGAAGAAGACCATGAATCTGTCCCACTCTGTGCCAGACCAACTTCATGCTTTATTTCAGTAATTAATTTAACTAAAGTGAGAAAGCCTTGAATCTGACCCGTTTGGCATAGGGACACATAGAGATGGATTTGTTGAACTAGACAAGACAGACCTTAGCAGAGCAATTTTAAGGTGAGTAAAAAACTGATTTAAAGAGATATAAATGAATAGCGACTGAAATTTAATAAAGTTATTATTAATCCTCTGAATTCACAATTCTGTAATTCACTGGCATCCTCCTTTGGGAACAAGACTTCCTGTAATTATAGTAACCTTTGCCTTTTTCATCAAGAGACTGAGCTCTGATATCCACATGGCTGTATAGACACAAGTGTCTGTTTTGCTGACATCAAACCTTTACAGCATTTTGTTTTCTTGTTCCAGCTGGTTTCCCTTTTTGCTGGCCAGAGTTCTTTGGTTTGGTTACCTTGCTCCTAATGTAAAAAGACCTAACAGGAAAGAAAATCTACTTGCATTTGTTCTGAGCTTCTCTATGGGGAATATGGTACTTACGAGATGGCCTCTATCATATCCATTCCCATTTCAACACAGCAGTGTGCATGGTCAGCTCTTGCTTCTGGCAACCCAGACACACAGTAATAGCAATCACCCAGGATCTTGATCCTTAAACAGTGGTTCTCCTAAAAAAAAAAAAAATAATAAAGGAGAAAGAAGTATTCAGATTATATTCATGCTTGCAATAGCTTGCCTTTTAGGGCAGTGAATATTTAAGAAATCTAGTGAACCAGCACAGTATGTCATTTTTGCAACAGAAGAATAAAAAAAAGAGGAAACAAAATTATAATAGAACACTTACAGCTGCAAGCTTATCGAATCTGGCAAAAAGCTCGTTCAGTGTCATGACCAGCTCCTGAGCAGTGCACTGGGAGGCCAGACTTGTGAAACCCTCTATGTCTGCAAAGAGGATGCTTGGGAAAAGAGGAAAAAAAAAAAGGTTACAAAATTTGTTGCTGATATTTGTGTAAGTGTAAATTCCAAGGTAGAAGTCTGGGATGGGGAAGCATGTAGGGGTGTCTCAGCCCTATAGCAACAAGGTGATGAGCAACCCTAATGGCACCTTATGATGCAGCCCCTATCACACCTGCAGTGCCCAGGAGCTCCTCTCAGTAAGGCTGCAAGCACAAAATGACCATGTGCTGCCAAATGACAATTGCAACTTGCCGACTGAGGCCAACCGTGACACAAGGATATCACATCACTCATCCGCCCAGGAGGGACTGGGAAAGCCCTGTGAAAGCAGCCCAGACTGGTTTGAAAGCACAATTATTTGAATCACAAGTATTATTAATGAGCCTTTGATTTCAGTGAATCAATATTAATGTTGTAGTGCAAGGACAACAGTGGGTTGTGAGTTTCTTTTTAACTGCACGAAGATTCTGTCTCATTGATAATTACAACATGGAAAATACTGACTTGCAATCAAACCCATCCATTATGGCAAATTTAAAACTATTCAGTAAAACAAGCAGCAGACTGCATCTACCTAGATCTAAGATAAAATGTATACATACATGCACATTCATACAAATAGAAAATTCATAAGCTCTACTTGTATATTGGAACATTTATCCAGTGGTTGATTTGTTCTTTGAAGTTGATTATTGCCATCAAGCTGTACTTGGAAAAGAAATTAAAAGTCTAAATAACAACCACTTTGGAATTGTTTCATCTTTGTAAAATAAAACTCCAACATGCTTTAGGCAAATTGCAGAGGTATGTTTTCAGTTGGAATTCCCTGCAATGTCTTCAGTCAGAAAGCAAAACCAACAAAAATATTTTCACAAGCAATTTTTGCAAAAAGCCTGAAACACATTTCAATTCTGGCATGCTTTTCATATTTTCCTTCTACATTTCAACTCAAATAAATCACCAACCAACCAACCATATTGTATTAAATACTTCTTTGTTAGTCAGACTGATGCTAAAATGTACAAGAAAAAAACAAGACAGGAATGAAGGGATGTCTGAATCAAAATATACTTTGCCATTTTTAAACACTTGAGAAAACACACAAAAATAAATCAAGATTTCACATATTTACAAATAAAAGTAAACCTTCTGAAGAAACACACTTGAAATCAAATGAAAGCTTAGACAAGTCTGTATTGCTCATAAGCAACTTAAGTATGTGCTAATATGTAATGTACAAATGGGAAATGTCTCCAGTTCTTGTGGCAGTAACAAAATGTGTCTTGTTGCTAGCACGTTCCTCTTCCAACTTGGGGCAAATTGCAGATTACTCACTTTTGAACATGTTCACACTCTTTGCTTGTGTGCATGTTGCAACAGCATTGTGTTAGAACAGGAGAAATAAAGATCAGCTGCTGCTCTGACATTCAGGTGTCAATGGGTGTATCTGAAAATACTACACAGGGAGGCCCTGAGCCTTCTCCTCATGCCTAATAAACATGGACAAATAACTGAGGTTGCTCCCTCCATTCCCCATTACTACCATGCTAGATAAATGGATCAGACATTTCTAGAAGTTAAATTGTGGCAATATTTTCTACCATGCAAATGAAGCAATCAGCAGAGACCTATGGAGCTGCTCTACACACAGATTTGTGTCTGCTGGCCAAGCACCTGAGTGCATTACAGCTGTGTCACCTGCTCTGCCACCAAACAGCTACACCACTGAGCTATCAGAAGACACTCTCTGGGGCACACAGGCTGCAGGGAATGGAAAACCTCATCAGGGTATGGAAAGGACTGCATGTGAGATGGCAGAGGACAGGTATCTGGGAACTGAAGACTGAGAGGATAGACACATCCGTGTCAGGCGACTGGAGAATGAACAGGACAGGAGTCAGAGCAAACAGTCCTTGTGAACCTGAACCCAGCCTGAAGCCCCAGTCCTCTGCTCTCAACAGAGAACTGAAAGCCACTAAATCCCATTTTACTCCTCTGCATAATCTGTCCCCTCCACACATCCCTGCTAGCACTGCAGCTCCAGCAGCAGAGACACCAGCCAGGTTTCTCAGTCCCAGTCCTGCAAGGGAGGAACAGGGACCCAAGAACTTCAATTCCTTTTGTTATTAGCCCTTGTAACGCATAAAGTCAGCCTGCTCCCTGTAAAATAGGCAACAATCCAGAAGTGACTAGGAAAATGGTTTCTCTTACAGTGGCCATCAGGGAACAGCACATGATCCTCATCCTGTGTTTAGTCAGAGCTGTTATTTGAAAACAAAGCCTGTTATATCTATGTCCTTATACACACAACCCACATGCAGTGAGACGACTGAAGCACCTCCAGACCCTGCCAGTGCATCTTACCCAGACTAGCAGCCTTAGAGATTAAACACACAGCTTCCCACTCCCCTTAGCTCCTCGCTCCACACACTTCAGTCTTACATGTCAGACTACCCTTAGCAATGAAGAGATTTTATTAAAGAGCCATGGTGTTGGGGATTGTGATGAAGAGCCCTACTCAAGCCAACTGTTCATCAGTCTTCAGAGGTAATGCCATTTCCTTGCTGGTGGGAGGACAATGCCTGTAATGGGCCTCCCTTGTGCCAAAATGTGCAGTAAATGACAGTGGCCAACAAAAGGTCAAATGAAATAATTATTATAGCTATAAAATATCATGAGATAAGTAAGGCAGTGGTTTAGCAGTACTATTAGCTGAAGCTGATTAGAAGGGATTGACCACACAATCTGCAGTCTGGGCATCAGCAACTATTATAAGCCCTGAGTCCCAGTCCCTTCATCTGGGAAGCTACTGCTTTGTGGAAAAACCAGTTTAGTATGTAATTAAAATGTTGTAATGGCTTCAGAGCTCTTGATATATTTTCCATTCCATCACTGTCTTCAGATTTACCATCTGATTGGGTTTTGTCCAGCAGTAACCAGGGTATGACCTCAAAAAAATACAGAAAATGGTTTATTTCTGGGAAAGACAGAGAAGAAAAGAGGAATTATCATTAATTTTATATGTCTTTTAAAATTCTTTCTGTTTTATTTTGGTTGAAAAGTACCACAAATTGTGTTTTAGGGTAGAGGTGAATACTTTCCTAAGCTCCTATTTCAGTTCTTATTTCCAGCAAGAACTGGCTCAAGATTTCATAGCTCTACAAGGCAAGCTCAGTTTTATGCCTGTTGCCCTATGTGGCTCATGACACTGACAGGAAAAAAAGATGAAAAAGAGCCTGATGGCAGATCCTGCCAGCCTCTCCTCTGCTTAGGGACCAGCCTGATACCTGCCTGCTCTCACCCAAGCACCAGGCAGGGGAACAGAAAAGGTGAGTACATGGATTAGAACACCCCATAACTGCTGGCTCCTGCTGATTCCACCATTTCTGAAGGGCAGCACAGGGCAGGCTGGGCTCACTGCTCCAGCTGCTGCTGCCATGGGAATGCCAGCCTCTGCCTGAGTTTGGTTCTTCCCAAAACCACCAGGACACAGTGGACTGTAAGGCCTTCATGAATGGGATGTCTGGCTGCTTTCTGCACAGCGCTTCAGAAAGCTGCAAAGGCAGACTGAGCTGAAATGGAGGGAGGCACAGCTAGGAGGCAGAGACAAGAAGAGAACACTCCCAACCTGCTGAGCTCAGCTTTCCCATTTTTTGGTCTGTAAAGCACTCACACAACAGTTAAGATACACCTGGACAAGCAGCTCTGGAATCAGCAGAAGCCTGAGTGCAACATCCCAGAGACCAGCTCAGGTCCATCCCACTGCACAGGGAGTCCGACTACTGCAGGTCCTTTAAAACTATCTCCTGTAAGTCAGGTGATCCTTGCACTACTGATGTACCCTGAGGCAGAAGCATCCCGAGGTCTTTGGGATGGCAAAAGATGGCAAAGGAGAACTTTCTTTGCAAGTGTGCGGGGGGAGAGATTTGGCAGAAAGCAAAGAAGAACATAAGGAATAAGAAGAGCTAAGGACAAGGTAGGAAGCAGGAAACCACATGAGACATTTAAAAACCACACACATCTACAGAGAATGATTTTGAAGTGCAGACTTAAGTGTCTGGAGCTAATACAGTTATCAAAGGAGGGACATGACACAGGTTTCCCTGCAAATGCAGGATTATTCAAAATGCTAAATTAAATCATCAGTGCTTCTAATGTAAAAACAAAAAAACCAGTCGTGTTCTATTTCAAGACATGTGCGCACCATGCACGCCAGCCACAACATAAATCAAGCAAGGCAAGAAATACAAACCCTATCACCATCACAACGGTAATGCCAGTCATGAATATAAACACCATGTGTTGCTGGAAACCAAACACCACAGGCACTGCATGGGAAACAGAACAAAACCCCAGACTCGGTGAGCTTTAATGGCTTATAATAGCTGCAAAGTGCTTCTGACTGGATGTCAACCAAAGCCATGGTATTTTACCACAATGAGCACTACCTACAAGAGAAGAAAGAGTTAATATGTCATAATGGAATAATCATTGTTCACTAGAAACAAGCATTCATGAGCAAAGATGCAACAAGGATGCTGCTGGCTATAGTCTGCCCTTGTCGGTGAGCTCACTAGGCTAATGGGTGAGGACAGTGTCTCAGGCTGCTACAACACCATCCACTGCAATTGGTGTTAAGTGTCATTAAGTCATACTGTGAACAAGGAAGAAGAAAGAAGAGGGACAGACTGGGATAAAGTTGACAAAACTCTCACTTGAAAGGCTGGGTTAGGCTCTTAACACCAAAGTAGGCTTTCAGAGAACCACAGTAATGTTAAAGTTGGAAGGGACCTCCGGAGGTCATCTTGTCTAACCCTCTGCCCAAGCAGGGCCACCTAAGTTGGCCCTTGGTTACCCAAGACCATGCTCAGATGTCTTTTGAGTATCTCCAAGGTAAGAGCATCTCTTCAGCATTTTGGCAAATGAGTCGATTTTTGCACTTGAACATCTGTTTAATAGCCAGCTCCCCTCCAGCAATGTAAGCACAGAATTATTTTCCAGCTTCAGTGGCATAAACATAATATTAAGTTAATCTAGAAGTTTCTAGAATAGACAAGACACCAAGACACATCCAATCTCTCCTTCTTAGTTATAGCTATTTGGGGATGGGATGGCACAGAGATCCTCTGTGTGCCCTCTCTTCTACTCAGCCTGTGCACAAAATAGGACTCCAGCTTCCAGAAGCACTGAGAACATCTCATCATGCGCTTTCCCTGCTGAATTTGATAGCAGCAACAACAGAAGGACAAACCAAAAGAAGCTGAGGACAAGTTCACAGCAGTGACCATAGTCAGGCGGCAGCGTGTCTGGGAAAAGCAGCACAAATGTAAGCAAGGGCAGCAAAGCCCACCTAGGGAGGGTGAAATGGCCCACACAGGTCATTGTGCTGGGTGACAGCCCAGGGACTGGTCCAGCAAGCTACTTCTAGACTATCTCAGGTCTCAACAGCACGTCAGCCTTGCTCTCTAGGGATGTCTATGTGACAGGCTAAAGACACAGCCTTAGCGATGCAAAAAATGTTCTCCAGAACAGCAGGACATCAGACAGAGCAGAGGTTAAAATTTTTCCTTTTCCTACAGTCATGGGAAAAAAGCAAACACAACATTAAAAAGATACACATTCTATCCTAAACTTATATGGTCATTTCAGAGAAGATCCATTTGGTATTGGAAATCACCTATTGTTTCAAATGAGCCCTAGCACTGCTGTGACACATCAGCTGGCACAGCTCCCCCTTGGGAAGCAAGACTCATCCTGCACCATGACAGTGTTCCATCTTGAGATCAGTCATGCCGGCTCCCACTTGCTCAAGAGGGTGAGAAGGCACATATGTACACAAATGCTGTGATAAGCAAAGGAGTACTGGCAAGAGAGAGAAAAACACAAAATAGGAGGAAATACACACAAAAACCTTACAAAACCAAAACCCTGGAAAACTGTGAGCCTTTTCACCTTTTTTCTTTAAAACAAAAGGCAGAAAGCCTCCCTCCCATCTCTCTTCCAAAGCTGCCTAAAATGTAAACCAAACCCACATGCCATATTTGAAAAGTTCACTCTGCAAGGCCATAATAAGTGAATCTGGTGACAGCAAAAACCAACAAAGGAGCAGGAGACCAGATGGCTCTGGGAGACACTGGTGGCAACGTGCAAACTGCCAGCCACAGCCACTGCATGATGACAGCCAGGCTCATTGCAAAGACACAAACTGCAGAACCCTGCTTTGGCTTGATTTTCTCGTGTTTGCTCTCAGGTGAGTGTTACTGGAGGCCAGAAGTGTCCGAGGGGCTCATCTGGGAGATGCACATCTCCAGCACAAACACTCCACATTTGTGGCTGCAGCTCTGTCTGCATTAGCAGTGCTGGGAATGCCCCATGGAAAGGATCTGTCCCTGCTGCTGCTCAGGAGCTGCTGAGAAAAACGGCACCATACTGTCCGTCATGGTCAGCGCTCCTCACCTCAGTGCCTGTGGTCTGTCCCTCACTGCCAGCACAGGAAATGAGAAGAAATTTAGATCCTGAAATCACTAACCAGAAGGGGAAAAATGCACCAGTCATTCAAAGAAAAGTTTTTCCATGACCTCCCTGCGTCTACAGTTCACAAGCATGAGTAGCATCCCCAGTTACTGGAACTTAGCTATAGCTAGGCAACACCAGTACTCTTCTTTTTTTTTTTTTTTTTTTTTTTTTAAACATGAAAAACTTGCTATCCTCTCCTTCTAAACATTTGGAGTTACAAGATTTTCCTATTTCAGCAGACTATATTTAACCAGATTGATTTTTCAACGGAAACAGGAGTAATAAATAGGCTTTTGGGAAGAAAAACTACTTGAGGAAGGCAAAACCAAATAAAAATAGATATGCAGTGGCTACCAGACAAACTATAGATGTGACTTATTATAGATGGCTTTGAGATGAGTGAAAGGAATTTTATTCCTCCATCATTGCCAGCCGAATTAGATGCTGCTGTCTGTCAAACCTGAAAAAGAAATCCAACCATCCTAAATAAGACTTTGGGTTAGTAAGAAGGAAGAAATTTAGATGTTTTTCATGTATCTAAGAAGGGACTGATGGGAATGCCAATTTTTTTCCAGTTGTTCTGGTCAGGGGAAAAAGCCATGTAAATGCAAAAGATGCCAAATCCATTCCATCTCCAAGGAAGCTGAAGAGAGCAAAGCTGAAGGATAGCACCTTTTGCAGGAGGGAACCATGTGTAGTGCTGACCCCAACCTTGTGCCTTTGCTGTGGCTCTGAGCAAGCCCAAACCCACCCAGGTCTGCCTGACCAGTACAAAAGAGCTGGCAGGTCTGTCCAAACTGGACCTGAATCCAGCTCACACCACAATAAATCTCAGATTCATTTTTGTTCCACAAGAGAGCCTGAAATCCAGAACTGCATGTAAAAGAGAAAGGAGAAGCCATATTCTGGTTTTCAAACTTCAGGTGTACTTTTTCTTGTTTTTCATTCCTGCAGTCTGTTTTCTGGAATTAGAGTGATCTCTGATATCAAAATCCTGCTGTAAACCAATAAGTAAGACAACAGAGCTAAGAGAATTCTGAAAAACAGACCAACACAGTTGTAGTTCTATTCAGGGCAGGAAGGCACTATTCCCACTATTCCTTCCTGCCTTCTCTTTGAGACAATACCTTGAAAAATCAACTGAAGCTATAGAAGCAGCATGGTAGGACAAAGAAACAACTAAAAATTTAGGCATTAAAGCAAAAGACAACCTGTTGCAAAGAGGCTGTGTGCCAGCAATCAATTGGTTGTCAGGGAAGGCAAGAGAGAATAAATTTTGTCACAGTTAACAGTTCCACATGTATATTCAAGCCCAGGCACATGGCATAGACATGAAATTGCCTCTAATCAGGTTTGTGATGCTTTCTGTTGTATATTGCTCAGGTCTTTGTATTTGATGAAGAAAGAATGAGCTCTTCATAGCTGTGAAAACTGCCTTCAGTCTGTTCTTCTCTGGTATCATGGATATTCAGGCAAACAATGATGCTTTTGTATTCCCTAACCAAAAAGCTGCAGTAATTCTGCATGCAGCCGTCACTTCAATCTACCCTTGCTTCTTCGCTCTTTCCAGTGTCTTTCCCACTGTCCTGTCCTTTTGGGATTTACTTACTTTGTCATTTCAGCAAGTCAGGGTTTTCCTTCTGGAAAGTCACTACATAATGAAAACATTACATTAGTATATAAATGTCATAATTTAAAACATTAAGGAGCAATTGTGCCATTCCCAAAGTGGGTAGGGTAGCAAAATACGCAGACTCCCAATGGACGAGCTGAGAATGGACAAGTGAGGTGATGATCTGTGTACACAATTGCCACTGGTAGCTTGTTAGATCAAGAATACAAAATGGCCATTTGGTGGGAAAACTGAGTGCTGAAGAACACAAACTTCAGTCTTCCTGCCCTTTTTGGAACAGTCAGGATGAGTGGACTCGCTACCCCCCCACTTCTATACTTTTAAAGGTAGTTGAGCAGTTGTGTTTTTAAAGTTACACTGATGAAACAGTAAAGAGAAATGGCCCCAGAGCATTTAGACGCACTTAACTGTGTACACTTTAAAATGGTCACTTTTCTGAGAAACACCAATGAACATCAGTGGAGAGGAACTGTAAAATGAAGACATTCCTTTGTCAGTTATTTTCAAAGCTGAAATGACTGTCCGAAGAAAATGGTGCAGCTCATTAACTGAGGGATCAATATTATTTGATTAATAAACAAACCTGATAATAAATTTAATAATAGACCACATCATGTTTTCAATGACAAGGGAGATTAGTTGCAATATCAGAGTCAAATGAAAAAATCCTGCAGGAAATTGAACTCATTATCTGGTTGTTGTACACTACATTAATTTTCCTTACCTGATAAGAAGCAGTAATGAATAGATACCCTCAACTCACAAGTAAAGTCTCCCAACTTTACCAGGACTATAATTTAACATTAAGGGGTGCTTTTCCTTTTTAAGATGTGACCTACCATCACATCTTAATTGACCAGTAGCACTTGGGTTGATACCTATCTTTGGTTCCTTTTGGTGACACAGAAAACTCCATCTTCCATGAAGAAACAAAGTAAATATAATGAAATTCTGTACAACCAGTACCAGCAGTAAACCCACTCCTCCTCAGAAGGCAGTTCAGGTGAACTTACTACGTAAGGATTTCTATGCAAAGATGGTCCTTGAACAGGGAACATGAAATTCCATGCATCTCTTCAGCCTCTAACATATCTCATATTCCAAATATTTGGCATATTTCCATGATTTCATAGGTAGTAAGCAGTGACATTAAGCAACTGTTAAAATGTCATTGGAGCTAGAAAAACAAAACCACACTATTTCCTAGAGACAGAAGTATGGTATATGGATAAAATACA
>NW_008239283.1:8126252-8129983 GCF_000691975.1 Corvus brachyrhynchos | reverse complement strand
TCCGGGAAACATCCACACAAACCCTACTCCTGACATGATAGAGTGGGAGCCATGGTGATGTCAGGTCTGCTCACTGCATATGTCAGTCTCTCTAACTTTCCCCTAAATCTCCCCTGATTTTTGCAATCAGTGGTTTCTTCTCATAATGAAGCAGACATATAATTTTAACTTGATTTCAAGAGAATTACTGTAATTGCCACCACCAGAATAATAGATCTGCATATAAAGAAATGGCTTTTCTCTTGCATTTTCCATTGGAAAATTTAATTTCTCTGTTAAATGCATTAAGATATTTCACTAAGCCATTTGCTTGCTACTCTCAATACTCACAAAATATTATCTCCAAATGCAGTTCCTGCAAACAGCTATTAGTTTACCAGTGAACTAATATCAATAAAATCAATAGAGTCTGACCAGATCTTCTCTATAGCATAGAAAGCCACCTTGGAGACCACTTAAAACATGTAATATGGTAATGTGTCGCATAGCATAAAAATAAGAGGAAAGTTGCTGTTTTAGGTCTTTCTACACCTTATGCAAAACCAGTCTAGCTAATTTCTGTTTACTTCCTATGCCACCACAGTAGCAGCAATTTTGGTTTTCACAAAGCTGCATGAAATGGAATTTAAGTGCTGGGGAGGACACATACCCATCTGAAGGCTAGCACAGCTGGCAATAAAATTGTGGCTAACGAGTCACAGGACAAACAGGTTGGGACTTTCCCTGTTGGCGATCTGGGGAATCCAGAGCCGAATTCACTTGCAGAGAAGGAAGAAGTTTGAACAAACTGCCTCAAGTGAAATGTCTTTTAGAGTATCCATGTTAACAGCCACACAGAACCTGTCCCTAGCACAGATACATTCAGGTTTCTAACAGATGCCTTGGATTAGAATAATTTGCTCTTCCAGACAGGAGTAGCCATGACTGTAGTAAAGGGTTTCTAAAACAACACGTCCGTGTTCTCCCTGGGGGTCTGTGCTGTAACTGCATGAATTGATGTGGTACAAGTTTCCAACATGAACAGGGCCTGGGGCTGTCAGGCAGATCTGGAGCAGTGGAGAGGGCAGTGGGAGGAAACAGAGCATGCGAACAGAACACAAACCGTAAAGATCTTTAAACAATCTGGAATCTGCAAATGGCAGCTGTGGTATTTGGTGTTTGTATGGCTGGGTTTAATGCTCTTATAGTTCAGATACCAGGAGATGATTCCCTATTCTTATGCACCAAGCCACTCTCCGAAAGCCTGAAAATGCTTAGCACAGCTACTCTATTTCTTATATACCACAATAAACAAACTTGCAGAAGTGCTGGGTTCTAATAGCCACTGCAAAGAAAGAAAGAAAGGCGGCGGAAAAGCGCAGCAGCCTACACAACATCAAATGCTGGTAGGCTCAGTGCTAAATAGCAGATGATTCTTACTGAATAACTGCCCTAGATTTTGCAAACAATACAGAGAACAGAAATAGAAACCCATTTACATATTGCTGTTAATAACTTTATTTATAGTGTCACAGCTAAAGCACAATAACTGCAGCCATGGCTTAACTTGAAAGCCATTCACTGTGGAAGAGTCAGACAGACACTGTTTTCTCAATCCTTATGCAACCAAAAAAAAAATCCTGCTGACAACATCCAGTCACCAGAATCCTTGTAAACAGAAACAGAAAAGAAATTAACAGCAGTCAAAGGCAAAAGCAAATCATCCCCAGGATCGCCTTGGCCTCTCCATCTTCTAGGTACTTAGGACATGCTGTGGTTAATCTAAGACCACCGGGGCTAGAAACCCTGGCAAATAATTTTTCACTTCAGTTTGAGCCTTGAGACAGCATCTTACAGGAATACTTGACTTTTATTTAATTTATTTCTTTGGTCATTATTTGTTGTTTGAATTAAGTAATACAGACAGGGCTCAGAGTAAGTCAGCAGCTACAATAACAAACAGTATGTGTCCAGCATTTAAGAGAGTCCCTCCCATATCCATGCTGCCATCTACACGACTGTAGCCAAATCTTACCTGGGAGTCAAAATTCCTGCCAGTTAAAATACCACTGGCCTGACACAAAAGACTGGCACAACTTCAAGGTACAGAAATGTACACAGAAATTTGTATCCTTGATTCCATGGTATTTTGCAAATGCCTGCTATTTATAAGTAAATGGAGTGAAATTGAAAGCAAGGCAACCATCTCCTAAGACCCTTCACCCAAGATGTGAGAAAACATGGATTTAATTTTTCCTGTGAATCCAGCCTGAACTGGACAAGTGGCTATTTTGGATTGGGAACAGGGGTACCCTCAGGATTTCATGCTACAGCTGCTCATTACATGTAAAATACTCAGAATAATTAGAGGCAGAGACAGCAAGTGCTCCGCTCTGCCCTGCTGATTATGGTGCGCGCTGTGACATGGGACAGTGGGATTCAAGCCGCTGCTCCGGGGTTTGATTCTTTTATGTGAAAAAATGAGACAGAGTTAACAAAAGAGAATGAGGATGCCTTCTTCATTTATGGCCTCTCCTAGGAGATGTGGCCTCAAACGCCCTCTGGTACATGGGAAAACCAAATCCAGATAACCTACCCTGGCACGTGGGTTGAGCCTCTACACTCCTGATGAGCATGGTGTGCCTCATCACTTGTGCTTCTTCAGGTCTTCCCTACCACTGTGTTGTACTTTCTGCCACATGGAATGTCAACTGAATTAATTCTCTGTGTTTCCATTTTAGAGGGGAACAGAGAGAAGCCCCTTTGGCACAGCAGCCCAGCCGAACTGCCCCTCTCGCTCCCCCCGCGGATACAGCCAGTGCCCATGAGAAGTGCCCAGCACAGAATGTGTGTGTTTGTGCACACTCCCTGCTCGCTGCTTCAGCACAACTCCTCAGAGCCTTCAAGATGTAGTCATCAGGACATTTCTGCAATGGGAGCCAGGCATTTCTGAACTCTGATCAGCCTCACTACCAAGTCAAATTAAAGAACTCATGGTCTGTCTCAATTTTTAAGTTTACAGACAAGATACCATTTTCAATTTACTCCTTCCCCCATTGCATACTTCCAAGGAAAAACAGCTCAGCAGGCAATTTCAGTGTTCCTGGGCTTTGAAAGAAATTTGTAAACACTTCCAATTTCAATAACAAAATTTTATGCAGTTTTCAGTTGAAAATTACAAAGAGTACAGGATATTAAAAGCAGAATATCCCTTACAATTTACGCTCTGTAACAATTTTGCCTTTACATGAGACGTGTTGTCCTAAACTGTGACCTGCTGGCCACTATTCTGCAGAAGGGGAGAATCTTAAGGAAGAAAGGCAAGGATGCGAGTTTTTTCTCATTTTTAATTGAAACAAAGTAGAACTATTAAATGAAAAGGCCTCTTTTTCTCTTGCTTGGAAAGGAAATGAATCTCACAAAGGGGCTTACAGTAGTTTTGAATGCAACCCAGAACAAAAGGTTCCAAATGAAACAGAATAATTATACTTTTATGGATCAGCTCTTGGCATTTGTTGAAGCCTGATCTGTAACTGCAATTGCTCAAGTTCCCCTGAGCAGAAGCCAAAGTTTTGTTTGTTTTGTTCTACAAATTGATTCTTATTAGCTCATTCTTTGGAAACAGCCAAGGCACAAAGCAGCGGTGCATTGGTGTGCATGCTCCCGGGAATGGAGGCTCTCCACCAGCACTGCAGTGGCCCATAACTGCCCACTGTCTACACCTGCTTGTGTCTGGTTTCCATTCTCTCTTC
>NW_008239283.1:8017906-8125852 GCF_000691975.1 Corvus brachyrhynchos | reverse complement strand
CTCCAGACATGCTAACAATTGGCAAATTTGCTCCTTTTGTTCCAAGTTTTTTTTGTCTTTCCCATATTTTTGCCTACCTCTCCTCCCCACTAATATCCCATCAGCTCTGTGACATCGGTTCTCTCTATTCCTTCATGGTCCAGGGTGTCACAAAGCACCTCTCTGAATTGCTGCCTCATTCAGCATGGATGTATGGGTCTGCCAGGCCTTGGAGATAACAAATTAAGTAGTTGTGAGAAGAAGGAGGGTTGTCCTAGTAACCTTCTATTAGCAGCATTCCCCACAGTGATCAGGAATGGATCCAGCGTATGATCACACTCTGCAAAGAATCATGCTTAAATTAAAACCCTACCCAAACCACCACCATCCAAAAACCCTAAAACAATGAGCTGACACGGTGGATCAAACTCACTACTGTAACTCTGCTGGGAAAATTCCCCACTGCTTCCTACATGCACCTTCCTTTTCATGTGAGATGGCAAGTTGTGCTTCCAGATGCTCTGCACAGCTACTGATGGGGACAAACAGGCATTTACAGCTATCTGACAACTGAAAAAAGCTCTGGTCACCCAGCCTTCTCCATGCCACTTACTGGGGAGTTCTCTGCAACAAGAGGCTAGGAGAGAATATTTTGCTGATAGTCACACAGATCCAAGTTTTATAAGTAGTCACCACACCAGATTTTTCATCTTGGGGGTCGGTTCTGTAGAACTGGAGATGAGGAAGTTGATTTTGAATGTTGATGATCCTCCTATATATTTAAGGCATCAGTTTAGGAGGTTGATTCAAAATAGGGACATGGTTACTGGTCAAGAGCTTCCTTAGATTTTCTCAGTGCCTTTGGGAGCCTCAGATATTTGCCAAAATCACATACAGCACCCATAAAGATCTCTGTTGGTCAAGGTATCAAGGAAGATAACTTATATATTCTTATATTTTGGTTGCTTTTAAAACGGCATCACACAGATACTTCCCAATCTCTGAAAGCTATCTGCAAACTTCTGAGTCCCCAGAAACTACACAGTTTTACAAAACCTTATTCCCACCATTTAAAACTGTGTTCATCCTTCCTGGGCTTTGTAACAAAACCACAAAAGGGCACAGAAAAACCTCAGTTTTCTAAAAAGAGGACTTCTACCATTCCACAAGGGCAATGCCATGCCAATGGGATGTGTGTGATGAAATTAATTTAATCTTTGGGTCTTTTGCCTCCTTTGCTCTTTTGTGCAGTCCTCCTTTGGTGCTCCTCATTTGTTAGTTCTGTTTCTGAAGTGACCTGTTCTTAGTTGGGTTTCTTATAAAAACTCCCCATACAGAATTATGCAGACTGCACAGTCAGTACCAGCCTCTCCCCAGCTCTTTCACCAGTTAGTATAAAGCAAAGTTAATAAAAAAGAGAAAGTTTAAAAACTACACTATGACTTTCATTTGCTGGAGGACATAGGCTCAAGTTAGCAATGTACTTACTTGAGTCACAGGATGCCAGACCACTTGAAAGCTCTTCTCCACTAATTAGTTTCAGCTTTTGTCTCTTCTTCATTATTTATCCAGTGTCAAAATTATATATACACCAGTAGGAACAGATGCGCAAATTAGCAGCAATTGTTGAGGGATATAAATATAGTGTAAGACAAGAGAAGTTAATCCATCCCCATCCAAAACTGTGCCTCTGTTTTATAGCTTCTGTAAGAGAGCTTCAAGTAGTTTTGCAAAGTTCGCTGCATGACAGAATAAAAAGTTTAACTAATTTTTGCTTTTCAGTCATTATCATCTAGGGAGGAAGCAAAAAGGTAGGATGATTTTAATAAGAACCTCTTCAAATGTTATATAAACTCTATGTTCTTAAAACCACTTTGCATGTTAACTACATGACAAAGCAGTTCATTAACTGAAATTTCACAAAGTCTTTACAGGAGAAAAGCAACTCTGTAAAAGCAAGTCTTCACAAAAGAAAAGTTTTGTTCAGAGAATACTCAATTTTTCTTGTCAAGGTTACTCTAGAGTATGGAGGACTGGAAGTGAACTAGTTGAATAAACATAATTTGATGCACTTTTTTGACTATAAATTTGATACATTTGTTTTTATCAGGCCAATCAGCAGTCATACTTACATTTTTAAAAATTTAATTTTTTCTTAGTACTACTGGAGAAAAAAGAGAATCCAAATAACCTTGATGAGGTAAAATTCTGCTCTGTAAACTTCTGCAGGCACCTTCATTATTGTCTCCAAATTACTATTCACAGTATTTCATCATTAAAACATCTAACGCTCTTCAATCCATCACCCTGTGAACTTCACAGGCCCCTGTGTAAACTCAGAATAGCAGGGTGTGAATTATACATCACAGGCCCTTCCTAATTGCTGATGGCTTGCTGGTGGCTGCAGATCTGCAGTCACCTGGCACGCTGCACTTTTGGGATGTTATCTTTATTACAACACACGTGTTTGAGTAGAGCATCCAGCGGGGTGCCTTGCAGCCAGTTATATCTGTTTCGTTCTTCAGGGGGTACAAGGCTCCTTCACGCCCTTGAAGACACCAGGAGCTCCCAGCAGGGGAGATCACAATATATTCCCAGTTCAAAGAGAAAGATCATAGATCAAATGAATACTTAAACATGTTAGCATGTATTTGTTCTTAAAGGTTGCTGTGCACACACACAAAGAGGTAGCTTTGCTAAAATATATAAACCTGCTGTATTTTTTGGCTTAAAAGCTTTCATGACTGATCCATTAATACATTTATTATCGAGAGGGAGTGATCCTGGGTTGAAACATCCCCTGTAAACTAACACCCAGCCTTATTGCCCAGCTTTGAGGTCAACTCCAGGTGTAACAAGGCTGAAAAGTAAGCGAATTTATTTAAACATGAATTTTAGTGTGAATTACAATCTCCAAAAAACAAGTGACTTTTCCTCTCAAAACCAAGAAATTGACTAGGAAGAGCCAAGTGATTGGTGGTGGTAAGAGCAGAGTAATTCACCTTCATCCATGGGTGAAACCTACTCCTGCACTTCCTAAAGCCTATTGCTAACTTGAAAGAAAAAAAATCTGCAACATTAAAAAGCAAAGATTCACCCCTGGCAGGCATAGGTGAAACTCCCAGGATCTGGCTCTTGACAGGGAGAGTTCCTGCTTAGGTAAAATTCACTGCTGTCATTTGGGGAAAGACGTGGGCAGGCTCATTTCCCTCCTACTCACTTTTCTCATCCTACAGCCTCAACCAGAAGTTACAGCAATTAAATGCTCTGAACTCACATGAAACCCACAGTTACCCCCCACCTATGGGCAAAAATAACTTTCTACTGCTCGTGGGCATATACCTTGAATAAGGAAAAGGAGGGAGAGGTCTTGCCAAGACTTGATTCTGAGAAACAACCAACCAACCCATCAACACACTTTGGAGGAAATCGAAGCTCACGGACTGACAGGGAGAGCAGCAGCAAGGATGCAAGACGTGGATAAAACTGGCTCTTGGGCTTTCTCCTGCTTAATGCTGCTCTTCCTTGTTTTTACACATAAGCCATCAATTTTCATTCTGCTTCCCCTCAAAAAGGAAAGAAGACAAGGAGGAAGATGGATTATACAGTAAATATTAAAAAAGTTATTGTTCCTGCCCTTTCCTGGCAATGAGGCCTTCCAGAGAAATTAAAGATATACAAACTTTGGCTGAGATGAGGGATTGTGTAATCTTTGAAATTACCCATGGAAGAACTGTCAGAAATTTATACCTATCATAATGTAATTCTATTTATTAAGGATGGTAAGTACTTCACCACTAAGAAACATTAAGACCAGAAATCCTGTGTGTGAGGACAGTGGGAGGAGGGAAGAAAAAGATGTTTGCTTAGTTGAATTTTTCCTCAAATGTTGTAGTTCACAATTCCATTGAACCTTGTAACCTGGGAATTTAAAAAAAATCATAAGCAACTAATATAGGCATCACAACACCTAAAAGGTGAAGAGGTTAAGTTGAAACAGCTGGTCTGAATACCCTGACACTCAGCCAAAGTGCAACTATTTGGTCATTTTTAAGCAGAGAACTTTTTGGTGTTAGAATGTCATTAAATCAGAAGACAAGTTACAAATGCTTTTCATTTAAAAAGCTGAAAGCAAATGGTCTTGTTTCATTTCTGCAAATGGTTTAGTTCAAGTTGTCAAGAAGTTTAAGAAACTCTGAAAACAGGTTAATGTTGTTGAGTACATGATTCATAAGAATTATGTGAAGGGGAGAAGAGAGGAAACTGTCACTTTTACTGCACTTGGATGCCAGCCCTAAAATAAGCTTCTTGGAACAGTTCATCAAAGGAATTTCAGTGGCAAAGCCAACATTTATCCCTTCACAGAGGACTTCAAGCCTCCTTTTATAGCACAGAGATTACTATATTTGGCCAAACCTAGATAACATTAAAGCCATTATCACTGCAGTGAGACACTATAAATAGCAATAGTAGTGTAAAACACTTAAAATTCTGTCTGGGAAGCATGATATATAAACAATATTATCTATGCATTATTTAGCGCTTGTCTATCAGACATAATCTCATTCATGATAACATGAACAAATTTAGTTACATAATTCACCTTGTTGTTTACCCAAAATTACTTGCATAGTCTTGGGAACTCCTTTCCTGATTGCTTTTGACAATAGACTTTATATTTAACACACACACATATGTGGGAAAGGTCAAATCATGCTCTGAGGTTCTGGATTTGTCAAAGTTAATTCTCATTCAATAAATCAGCACAGGAAACTGTTTCATTCTCTGTTTAAAGGTTCTGTTCACGTGCATCAAAAAAGAGTGTATTAACCTCAAACATTTTCATCTTTGTTTTGTCACCATACTAAAATTTTCAGAAGACCATAATCCTGAAACAAATTTTGCTGCCAAAAATTACAGGAAGTTATATTTTCATTGTGGATAAATTAGTCTCTGAACTTTACTTTCCATAACAATAATCAGGAGATTATGAACTCATTTGCAGGAAGTCCAGATAAAAAGATTTGCTCAAAAAAGATTGTCTTTTACCCATACATGTCAAAAAGACCACTGTATTTTGCATTTAAAAAATCATATTTCCACTATGGAGAGATATCCCACCCTCTAAGAGAAGTGTAACTCAGTAAGCAATATCATAGCAGAACTGCTCCTTGTTAAAGGCTGCGTTTTACAGACGTACTACTACTGGTACTTGAGGAAGAGCTCTTCTACACAGGTTTAAATTGAATTTTTTTTTCTTAAACAAAAAGAAAAAAAAAAAAAAAGGAAGTGTGTAACCTCTTTTTCTTAAAAAAAAAACCCTGAACTGTATAACCTAGAACCCAAAACTAGCATATAAGAGCAAACTGGAAAGTTAAGGACACTTAATTTTTAAACTGAAAAAGAAAGCCTACATGCATTAACTTCACATAATTTTAGAATAACATTTTCTGCTGGTAGAGTGGTTTGGGTTTGGTTCTTAATTAAAATTAGAGGTGGTCTCAAAAGCCCAGACCCAATCATCCCTGAAAATTAAAATATTTAATCTTGTCTGGAAGAGAACTTAGTAAGCCACTTCTCCCACACAAAATGTCAAACCAGGCTAAGTGCACGAGGCTGTGCTCCTGTGTCTCCTGAGTTCAAAGGACCCAAGTTAAACTCATCTGGATGGAAACCTCCAGAGCCTCATTATTTCCATGTGAGTTTGGAGAGAGACCTCACTCTGAAGATCCAGCAAAAATCAAGATGTCAGGTTCCAGGCATTAAGACGACAATCAAACTTTTAAATCAATAGCTAACAAAAATTCTCATCCATTATACTTTTGTTTAAAATCTATCTTTATACTCAGTCTGGGAGAATGGTGGGGGGAAGAATCACTGAATACAGCTGATGGAGAAAGAAAACCCACACTTCTGTGCGAACACACAGACCTTCCCACTCCTCTGAACTGCAGAGGAAATGCTCCTGCTGATAAATCATCAACAGGAAGCCAGATTCAATGGCTGGGCACAGCACCCTTGCACTGACTTCACATACTTCTCAATTGCCTTGACACAATAACCTTTAGCTCATAAAAACTTGGATCTTATGACATTTTCGAGTAGTGACGAACACAAAACAAAATTGCTTGGAGCATTCTCATCTCAAAAGCCTCCCCTTGAGCATTTCCCTGTGCAAAGTAAAGAGCATGCTTGCTTTTATTCAGCCAGTTCATTAATCAGTGTCACCGAGATGCTACCTCCCCCCTCCACGGTGTTTCTGTGTGCATGTAAATGCTTCAAAATCATCCACAGTCATTCCCACCAGAGGTGGTTTCAGTGCACCCAGGCAGGAGCAAAGGCTCCGTGCTGAACTCCTGGTGTGAAATGAGTCATTTGTTCCAAATCATGTTTCCTTTCTTCAATATTCGTACTTAGTTATTCATTTCCCTAAAGTACATGAAGATGAGATGTTCCTGAGTTATTTTCTGTTTGCTCTCAGCACATACACTATTTTATTCCTATTTCTTATCTCACTTTTCCAGCCTTTTCCATGATTTCAGTGGGTTTTGATTTAGGACCTCACAGGGACAGATAACAAAGCCCACACTTTGAGGAAGATATCATTTAAGTCCTCTTGCAAGATCTTTTGAGATCTTAGAGTCCCTTTGCACTGGAGATAGTCGGCACCTGCAAGGGCTTGATTCCTAAACACCCATTACCATGAGGAACAAAGTTAAAATTACTTTTAAGCTGCAGAAGTGGAACTATTACATAAATGCTTATCTTATTCAATAAATATGCAAGATGTGAAAATTAAATGTTTGCAAGCATCCTGTTAGCTACCCATCAGGAACTGACTGGTGCACATGACCATTTATGTATATGTGTTTCACCTTTCATGTTTCTTCACAGCTGTAGCTGAAAATCATTGCTGAATCTCCTTTCTCTACTCTTAGCCATGTGTCATTTTTGAGATCTCCATATCTTCATACCAACCATTATCTTTGGGCTATTTTTTCCAGTCACTATTGTTCCGTCAGATTCCCCTTCCCCCTTTAAAATTTTCCAGTTGCAAACTTAGTTCATTATTGTTTATTTAGTTTTTGTATATGTAGTCATATAAATTAAAATTTCAAATCAGTATCATCCTAAAGAGATAATCAGCTTTACTAAGATTTGACTACGGAACAATTTTCAAACCTACAAAATAATGACATGGAAATTGATGTGAAAGACTAAAATACCATAGTCTCATGCTGTACCTAATGAATTGCACTTAGTTTGAATGTCAAGTTGACCTTTGAGTAATGGACAAAAGTAATTCACAAACAGCATCTATCACTAGAAATTTACACACCTACTTGAACAAGCTCAGTGTCATTAAGGAAAAAATGAATGTGAAGACACAAAACTTAATTTACTGTAGCACAAAGTCTGCTGAGGGCACTGTGGACGGCCTCTTCCCCTCCCCTTCATCACCATGCATATATCCTTTATTTTTCATCACTGAACCATTACAGTCTTTGATTTCTGATACTGTTTTTTTCTTCAGTATTGCTAGTGGATCTTTATCTCTTTACTGAGTCATAACCAAAAAAACTGAAGGGCTGAATTCCATCCAAGCGAGCACACAGACTTGCCCTGATTTCAGTGAGTTTTATATAAGACTCTACATTCAACACTGAGCAATCTCCCAATTTTCTGCTTGTACATTACCTCTCCCAGCTATCCTCAATCCTAAGATAATGTCTTCAAATGCATCAGAATTTCATGTGGATGTTTCCACGTCAACTGTTGGAGGGTGTGGTATGTTAGAGATGTAAGAAACTCACTTTCATCTGTTGAGCATAAAGTATCCGAAAATACAATTCACCATCATACTCAAGCTACATGAGGGAGAAAGGCTACACAAGGAGCTCACAGGAAAAACTCTTTTTGTAAGTGGAAATGGAAAAGGAAAGCTTTCTGTCTCCAGCCCCTTTGTCTCAAAAGAAGTACTTATAAACTGACAGAGCTGTTACACAGTTCCAGGACCTGGCTTAGCTGAGACATAAGTATCTCCAAAGAGATCAGGTACCACAGCAGAGGTGAAATGCATCAAGATTAAATTAAACTTTGTAACTGCAGCCTATAAAGCTATCAAGCCATCTGAAGCACTATTTTATTGCCTCTTCCCTGGGAAACTGGACAGCGGGAACCAGGAGATGTTCAGAAGCTCCTGGGGCTGGACTACTCCAGCAACACAGGCTGAGTTTGATTTTGCATGACTTGCCAGAGACTGGTTATCAAACCCTTCTCCTCATTCAGGTAGACCAAGGAGAAACACATTGCTGGGTGACTGAGCAGGTGTCAAGGCTGTCACTAATGGACACCCTTCTTATAATTCCAAACTGCCAGAAACCACTCCAGAAAATCTTAACCTTAGCCAGGCTCTGCAATTCACCCTGAGGGAAGTGTTCCTAATTTTTAACTTGCATTCCATCATGTCTTATCAGAGGGGTGCTTGTAACCATCCAAAAATAACTGAACCCCAATATAATACCTTCTCAAAATCATCAACACTTACTGCAGGAAAGAAAAAAGGGAAAAAAAAGGAAAATGTAAGGAAAGAGATCAGTTCAAGTCACTTCTCAAAGCAAGATATTGCCGGAATGAGGCAATCCTCCTACCATCCTATAAACAAACTTTCAAAAGTCAGCTAGCGACACTCCAGGGATACCTCCCCCAAACCTCGCCTGCACCCCTGTCCCC
Source organism: Corvus brachyrhynchos (assembly GCF_000691975.1). Lineage (NCBI taxonomy): Eukaryota > Metazoa > Chordata > Aves > Passeriformes > Corvidae > Corvus > Corvus brachyrhynchos. The sequence goes on along the minus strand of NW_008239283.1, from coordinate 8,117,140 downwards.
GCAGTACCTGACATTGTCGTGCTTCTGGATGTAGATCTTATGAAACATCATGTCTTCCTGTTTGGCATTAATGTCAGCTTTCATCTCCATGGCAACATGTCGAGGAAGTACAGAGAGCAGGAGACGCTCCTGTGGAGTCAGACAGATGAACCAATTAAAACACCTGCTGCCCAGTTAACAAACACACTTTGTTCCTTACTGGGGAGAAATGACTCATCAGTTTGGTGAGAGATGAGTACAACCAAGCAAAATGGGCTCCATAAACCCAGTAGCTGATCCCCTAAGCAGTCATATGCAATTCTGTTCCCAAACCCAACAGTAAGAATTCAATGATTTTAGAAGAAAAACGATTATTTTTCATTCCAGATGCACTGGGCTTACAATCATTGTTGCCAATTCTTGCAAATGAAGGAACCATGCAACTCAAAGTGTCCGCGCACTGTTCTTGGAAGGACCCTGATAAATGATATTGTCTGACCTCCCACACAGTCTCTACACACCACCACGAAGTCTTCCTTCACCTAACACCAGAGGAATGATACCCCAACACCCTTGGGCACTATTTAAAATTCCTTCCTTGCTGATCTAATTATCTAAGCACATTCCCCCAGCAGGCACAAACCTGCGCTTAGCAGTTAAAATGTTGTAGAAACGCCCCGATAAAACCAGCATGAAAAGTATTATACTGCTACACTTTAAAGTGCTATTAGTGCCCAACTGCATTAAGACCTGTGAACCCACCCACTCACCTACAAGAGTATTTTCAATAACCACATATCATCAGCAGTTTGTGGCTTTCCTTGCCCCTCATTTGGCACTTTTATTTACTGATCATATCTTTCGTGACTTTTTAAACATTATTTTGCAAGCTGTTCTGTATAGACTTAGCAAAAATTGACAAAATGATGACTTTCTGGTGATTCTCCTAGAAGCTCACATAAAAACAAGTGCTTGTTATTATTCTAAATTTGGTGCCAGTTTCACACAGAAATTATAGAATTTAAATCTGTGGGTAATTTGTGCCCCAGGGATGCATCTGTTTATATCAGAAATCACACCTGAGAATGCTGCCCAGAGCTTAATCCTATTCCCAGTCACACCCCATGAAGTTCAAAAGAGTTTTCTATGGCTCATGAAGGTGGGAAGCATCTCCTTTGGGATCTGCTCTGCCATGGTCCAGTCCAACCTGCAGGCAGTGCTCTGGGCTAGCTGAAGAATCCCAAAAGCTTGTGCCACTCTTGTCTTTATTTTTCTTTCCCTGCAGTGAGCAGGAGGAAGAAAAGGGCCTTCCTTCTTGGTGATACAGACAGAAGGTGGTGCAAATGAAGGTCCCTAACCTTATCTAACAGCTCATTAATTCTCAACAACACAGGGAGCAGCAGGGCTCAAATGCAGGCCTGACTCAGAGGGGTCAGCAATCCTCTCCCAAGTACTCACGTCACCAAACCACTTGCCTGTCCTGCAGTTACAGGCACATTTCTGGTTTCTAATTCCTAGTTTTAACTGAAAGTTCACCATTTATTCCTTCCTCTAAGGAGAGAGAGGAACCCTGGCAGAACCAGAGGAAGACGAATTCACTGAAAATGTGCTCAGCATGCACTGAGACGTTTTTTAATCTGTGGCACTGCTCAGTACTTCTTTTTCCCCCTTCAGTGGGCACCTTAAAGAGACTTCTTTAAGATTCTGCCTTCAGTCTTTGAAGAGATAGTAATAACACAGAAGATGTGTTAGAGGGATTTCTATCTCTGCTTAAAACTGCATCAGTCATGAAAAGATAGTTGTTTCTTAAAGTACTGTCACCTTCACTAGCATGCTGCAGGTGCTAACAGTTACATATCCACATTTTTTTAAAAAAAGCAGCTCATGAATCATGCACGTGTCCTTAGGCTTCTGTCAGCTATTGGTGCACTCCTTGAGTGGAAAAGCACAACACATTTGTATGTTTTCCAGAGTAAATGGTGTATACACTGTTGTCATTTGCATATTCTAATAGGCATCCTCAAATGTGTGAAAGTTGCTATTTTATGTGTGATTTTACACATCCTGTAAATAACTTGGAGCTTTATGAGAGGTTCAGGGGCACCCACAGGTTTGGAACATTCCCTGTGGGCGCACGAGCATAGAGGGTTTACTTGCTTCCAAAACAGAGACACATTCAGGAGCCTGAGTGTCTGTTAGGAGCACTCCAGGAGATTGTCATGTACATTTCCGAACAGCTTTTACTTGAGAACCCCCACCCCTACTCTTCCTGACACCATAGGCACTGCCAGATTAAATCACCAATATTTTCAAGACACTTGAGATCTCCAGGAGCTGCACTAAGGCTGCTCTGAACTAATAATCAGGGAATAAGATAGGCTCATCAGGTGAAACAAAAGCATGTGGCACAACATCCCTTCATGCAGCTACTAATTAGGAAGTTGAGCTGTGTTACAGAGCTGAGCATTATCTTTATTCTGTTTGCTTGGAGCCATCACAGTCACTGAAAATAACCTTTGAAGCTAACAGGAGAAGGCTATAACAAGTGCATTTGTAAGGCATAAGCCACATTAAAAGGCCTTCAAAACAACCAAATCTCTAAATTTTAGTTCAAATGGAGCAGAGAAATTAGGGTCTCCACTAGAGTATAATTTTCATTTTGGTACAATAACTAGAAAGTGCTGCAGCCCTCGCTGTAAAATCACTTATTATGCACCAGCGAGGTGACTAGGACTGCTGTTCTACAAGTATAACAAGGCAGCATTCTGACCTGATAAAAAAGCAAGAGCAAATCCATATATAATTCTCACTTCAAAATAACATGCAAGTATAGTTCCACTGAATTATACATTAAACAAATGCATCCCAAGGAGCACTAGTCTCTAAAACAGGCACATAGATGAAGGAGTCCAACACAGATTTACACACATACACATGGATATATGTGTGCATGGGTACACACATTCCTACAACTCCGCATAGGAATTTTAAGTATTTATGTAGTACTCTCCCAGGATGACCTCAAATCACTATAAATACTTAGTATCTTAAGATTATCCATTTATTCTCAGGTTTAGTAACAGTTACTTTTTACAAAAATGATGCTGAGATGAAAAAAGGAGAGAACAACTTTACAGAGACAAAAGACATGCAATGCTATTGCATTAAGACAGTGCAGTCTCAACAACCCATCTCTTACTCAAATGTTATTTGCTCCCTACAGAGTATGGAGAACACCTGATTTTTCATCCAAGAATATTTTTTTCTGGGCAAACAACAGTGATTCCTGTTATAGCTCTGCCCTAGGTTATATCAAGTAATGAAATCACAAGTGGTCTCTTTTCTGCATTGGACATTCTGGATTTTCTATTTACTTTCTGGTTAATTTTGGGTGCTGGTAGATCCTTAATAAAGGAAAATAAAAGGTCATTTGCCCAAGACAATCTGCCTGTCTTTAACAGAGAACAGCACACAGGAGCACCATCGATCTCCAGAAAAAGACAAGCAACAATAAATAACAGTGTTGGGCTGCACAGTTGTGTTTCCCTCCACCCCTGTTTGGAGACTGGCTCTCCCAGATGTGGGCTAAGCTGCCCTTTTTTGTGTCTGCTGTCACATCATGATTATCTCAATGCATTATGCATAGAGAGGCATCTGAACTGAACCTGGAGATCAATGTCAGTTCAGGCTGTGGCAGCAAATAATCTCATTAGGAGTCTCCAGCTGCCAGGTACTGCTGGAAGGACTGAAGAGCACTTGGCAGTGACTGGCTTTGACCCACATTTTTCTGATGTCCTGGCTTTCTTATGTGTGGTACAGTACTTTCTGGAGAAGGAGAGTAGAAAAAAGCATCAAGATTTGTCAGGACTGTTCTTGGGAGCTGCTTCTGAGACAGAAGTGTCCAAATCCAGCACAGCACAAGCATTTGAGCCGTGTTGCTAAGGAAGTCTCTCGGCAGGGAGGACAGAGCCGTAATCAATAAGTAAAATGGCATCTTCTCTTGGCTCAATCCTTTCCTCCACTTCAAGATGTGGAAGGTGGAGTGGCTGCTCATTTCATCTTTCTGAGACTATATTTGTTCCAAAGGATAAAGGAGTCTTGAGTGTGAATCTTGTTTTCATACATAAAGTATCAAATAAGTACGTGTACACGTTATTTCACAGTAAGGATTGAACAGCAGCTATGTCAGCCAGAGGTACCTCACAAAAAACTGCCAAAACACAAATCCATACATGCAGCTGAGCTGAGACATGAAGGAAAATTAATCTGAGTTGCCACAGAGATGCAAAGACTCCCCAGCTGATTCATTCCCCTGACTTCTCCCCAAACCCACAACCAAGCTCTGAGATATCTCCCAAGGGATGAGCGGAAGTCCCGTTTCATGATTCATTTTAAATTGGACTGAACAGACCACTATGAGAGGTACTGCAGGACAGAGATATGTGTTAGCAAGGGAATAGTCAAGCTGCCCCAAAAGACCTTCTGTGTCTAATTCCAAGGACACAAGAGATTCATTGCAAGAGAACCCAAAAATTAATTAGGGGAGCAGATACATGCAGTACCCTTGACAACTCAGCTGTATGTTGGCAGCAAGAGGGCTTTTTATGGGAAAAAACCAATGAAGCTGATGATGAGTCTTACTTTTTGAACAAATACAATTCATGTGAGGCCCATAAGATATAGAGAGGTGTGTAAGAAGGTAGGAACCTTTGGGAAAGGAGAGAAGAGGACCTTCTTTGGAGCCATCAAGGAATATTATGTTGTGTGGACCAATTCTTACCTGCATTACATCTACCTTTTGGCAGTGGCTTGGCAGACAATCATGCCAGGCTGACCTTACAAAGAGGGTCAGTACAAAGCCTGTGTGTTGTACCTGCATTCAACACCTGGCTTCAATGATGGGTGCAAAAAAACCTATGCAGACTCTTTGTATACTGTGTAATTTTAATCCACAGAGCACATACCACAGGATATGCTGCTGTGTCTGGAAAAGTCCACCAGAGTATTGGACAAGAACTACACCCCTGAACTTTCTTTCAAACTTTTGAAAATCCTGTCCTCTAGCATCAACCTATTCTTGCCTGGATTACTCATGGAGCAAGAAGCCTTCAAATCCCATCCTACAGGAACAATTTGCATGCTAATTCTGTTTCAGTATTTTAATTTTTAATTTCCAGCTGTTGCTCTTACCTGCTGCTGGTTTTCCCTTTGAGAATGCAGCCTGGCTTGTATGCATTCCCTGGTCTCCTGGAAAGCCTGTCTTTGGGACACCTCTGCTGGGTAGTGGGTACACACGCCTACAATGTTTGTACAGGAGAAGATGAGGACATTGGAGACCAGCTGCAACAAAAACAAAAGAAAAAAAAAAAGAGAGAGAGAAATACTTGGTTACACTTTGGAAATCTGCCATTGGTAACAAAGCACCAGCCAGAATCCAGCCCCTTCCATGACTCCTTAATCCAACACACATTTAAAACTCAGGCTCTTAATTCCAGTGTATTTTGCCTCTCTAGTCTCTAAAATATAAAACTTCCATATATGACCTCAAATATATGTTCTTACCACTGTGTACTACTTCACAAATAAAATGTACAATTTCACTGGTAATTCTGCAACCTCGCTTTTGGTTATCCATTATCTTGGGACTACTGTGACACAATTCAACTAAAAATACATCATTGCTCCATCATTTGAAGTCATTTATAACTCACACACAGAGATCTGGCAGAGAAACACAAATATTTCCATGTTTGTGTGCCTACATATCTGGCTCAAAAACATTTCGAAGGTACAATAAATACCATTATTTTGAAATAGTGCTTAAAATACTGGAGGTAAAGTGTTGGTATTCACAAGGTTTCAGAGGAACTGAAGTAATTTTTATAATCTAGTTCCAACTCAAAATTTTATAGTACTAGATAAAAACATAAGTTTTTTACATTTCTATGCATGAGTACAGAAATTAGTTGCTATGTTTGAGGCATATTTCAGCTGGACAAGCATGAAGGAAGAGCTATGCCACTCTTCTACTCCCATGTGGGTTATGTTTTGTAAGGAAGCAGTCATATAACTTTTGCTGAAAACTTGTGTTGCAACCTTTTATTTTTTTAATAAAAAGGAAAAAATATTCATGCCCACTGCTGGTATTTGTTTCAAGCAAAATTCTCAAAGCCTGTTCTGATGGTTTAATGTAAACCTTTCCCTTAACAGAGGTCAGTCCCAGTAGGACTTTTTGAGACTTGCACAAGCTGTACCAGATCGCCCTTTGAGGACAGACTTATTTGAAACACCTCTCGTTTCTTCCAGGGGGAAAGACTGTCAGACCTCCAAGATTCTTAATAATACTGATCTTTGCTCTATTCCCTAATGAGCCCAAATATATCCTTTGCCTTTATTAATTTTTTACTTACAGAATAAAAAAAGCAGTTTCCAGATCAGCCCATTCTCTGCAAATATGGAGCCACTCTGAAGGGCAGGGGAGCTGCAGAGCACCCTCAAGCCCTGAGCTCACAGGGGGTGCTCAGGACTCCCCAAACCAACTTGGACACTGTGAAGGAGAGAGGAGCTGCCCCCATCTCAAACATGGACCCACATGCCAAGAGTAACAGCCTCTCCATAAAAACCTGACTGGTGCTACTCCAACTGTTTGACTACATTCACGTGCTAAGGACAGCAACAATTCTTTTATTGACAGCTCTGACTCGAAACAGAATTTAGGCAGAAAAACCTCATCTTTCAGCTCAAAACAAGCAACACCGTCAACTACAGCCAGAGGAGGGACTTCTCTCTGTGGATGGCTGCCAGTAGATGGCAACACTCCAACTTCCCAAGCTCCTGCATCCAAGCTCTGCATTTTGGGCCATGTCCCTGCAGTGAGTTCCCACACTTGTTTACCACACTACAGCACAAGGACCTGCAGGTCATGGACACCCACAGGTGACTATCACCAGTGGCATCAGATGTATTTGCAGACAACTGGTTTTCTAGGACGAAATTATTCTCAACCCCTACAGACGGGTCCTTCCATGCAGAGGCCACAGTTTGCACTGGGAGGAGGCTGTTGAAGATGTAGGGCACACGTGGGCATGAAATAAGTCCCAATCCTAAACTCACACATTCCCTTCACAATTATGTTCTCACTCAGCTCTTTCTAAGACTGCCTGGATCCTGCCAGATCCAAGGTCCTCCACCTCTCTCCCCCAAGCTGATCAGACACCAGTCAACCCCCACCCAGATCCTGCCTTAACCTGAGGCAGTGCTGCATCCAATGGGCATTTGATGGTATTTTCTTGGTGGTAATGATAATTTTTAAAGATGAAAAATCCCCCCCAGCATTAAAAAAAAAGACAAGGCTTACTATATTGAAGAAAAAGCTTAAAAAGGGTGCAAAAATAGGGGTTTTCTAGGATTTACTGATTCCCACTCCATGGATGCACTGATTGAGACTCTCAGCCAAAGAACAGCACTTCTACAAGTTCAATCTGGTTAAAATGGGCTCAAAGGGGTTAAAAATAAACAGTATCTTTTGCATGCCCAGATTACAGCAAGACTCCCAAATCCTCTCTATTGGAGCTATTCAGTTGTGCAGTTATTAGAAAATTTTTCAGGGCATATAAAATGGCATAAGCACGTATGATATATTTTGAATGGATAAAACTGAGAACAAAGAAGGTTTTAAGGAAATAAGCAGTTTTCTGCTTTAATCCCAAGACTCTGAGATTTCATTTCACTTACAGTCACTAGCACTAACCCAAAAAACCTCCCCAAAACAGTGACTCAACTCTTGTACCAAGAACAGGAGACAACAGGTAAGTTTAGATGCCAGGCAACATATTGAGAATTAACCCAGCAGAAAGAGGAACACCTCAGCCCTCAAAACAAGCTCTCTTTTGGTCTTTCTTGACAAACTGGTGTTGTGCCAACAAAAAGTCCCCCCAGTGGGGTCCACGCAGAGAGATACAGTTACTGTGATGATGCCTTAAACAGCCAGGCTGTGCTGCTCAAGGCGTGTGGTTCATATTGGACATTGAGACAGGGAGTACAAAAAACATCATCAGAACTGACATTATTGACAATATTTTTGGAACACCAAGCAGTTTAACTTTTCAGCTCTCACTAACGTCACTTTACACAAACCCAGGGGACTTCACAGACTGATTTACAAGACAGACTCAGATGACCGTGCTTCCTCAAGTAGGAACAAAAACTATATTGCAATGTAATTTTTAAGTAGCAGGGGACAGACAGGTGTCTGTATTTATTCTGTTTAGCAGGAGCTCATTTAATTCACAGTATAGCATCTCTGCAACACCCTGAAACATAAGGAGTGAAATGACTGTGTATTATCTGTGTTATTGTGTAACTTTTCTGTGAAAATATCAAAGATCTGCAGAGATTTAGAACTGAAGCTCCTACTATTTGCAGCCACAGTTGTTAGTAAGCAAGAGAATTTTGTTCAATATCTGTTCACAAGAATTTTCTACACAGGCATTTTAAAACACAATAAAGCAAAAAAAAAATTCTAGGAGCAATAATTTTTTCACAGCCCTCTGTCTTAACAAAATAATTTTTTATCATGTTTGCCAAATGGTACTACTTGCTTATCAGCTTCTGTGCCATTTTGCTATGGTAACCAGCTTCAGTCCCAGGAGGAAGGAGATGATGTAGATACTAAAAATCTGATTCCCTAAACCCCATGGCCTGAAAAGTAAAAACATATTATGGCAGATATTTCAGACAACCTGTGCTTGAAGAGCTGTTCAAGGCAATGGAAAGATATAATTGTCTGGTTTGTAGTTGATTTCCTTCCCCTGCCTAACTAGAGATTTAAAGAAAGAAGATTCCTACTGATTTTGGAAAACAATAGTTTATAAAGACCATTTAACTTACATATAACTCTTAGCTAAGCTATTAAACCTGCCTGCAGTATGAGTATTTCATAAACTAAAACGTTTACTCTTACATGACCTGTGTGAGGCAGAGAAATGCTGTTCTCTTGGTGTTACCAAGGCAGAGCTCTTCAAAGGTGATTCAACACCTAAGGAAAAGCTATGTACTGTGAGGGGTTTTCAAAAAGCACCGTGACTCCTTAGTGCCACTGAAATAATAGATCACTCAAACTCCAGCAACAAAACAGACCAGGCAGTTTCCAGTGGCTTTGATTTCATCGCACAAACAGAGCACTGCAACGCTTTTGTTGAATCTCCCGCAGGAAACTGCTTTCAATAATTTTTTCCCCTGGTGACTGAAGGGAAGAAAGACAAGAGATGGAAACAGTTTAGTTCCACATGTTCTAGGAGTTATGAAAACCTGGTATTACAAAATCGAAATTGAGAGCTAAATTTGGCCTGACACCAGTATTACAAAATTGATGTTTTGGGCACCTCAGGCCAGGCTGAGGATGAAGCAGTGGCCAGGGGAGAGCCTCCAGACCACCACAGCAGAAAAAGTATCAGCTTGCATCAATATTGCCACACTTCCCCCTGCTGTGCTTCTATTCGATAATTCTTCAAACACCAGATGCTATTCAATATGTAATTAAGAGACAACAACATGCTTAAGAGAAATAGCATCAAGATAAATTTAGTTCCCTACCTCTGCCAGAGCAAACAAGGCTGGCTACTGACATGAGAAGGTGGGCCATATTCCTTGCAATATCATTGCTTATTATAAAAATCACAACTTCTGTTTTTTGCCAAGTTACTCTGCTTTGGTCCACTTCTCCTGCAGAGGCTCAGGGTTACTTCTGTTCTGAGATCACAGCATTAGGCTATTCCCTTTAGTTTCCAACACCACTAATCAGTATTCTGATTTTTTATTTATTTTTCATTTCAATCAAAATATTGTTTTGATGTTTTCGTAAGGTCCTGTTTTGAAAACAATTACATTTGAAGCTTTTACTGTGGGGCCATAAAACTGTCTCAAGGAGAAATAAAGCACATATATGGAGATTAAAAAGTCACACAACACAACCTGCAGCAAACAACAAACTATGTACCCCCTCTTTCCTGAGCATGTCACTGCTCTGCCTCAACTTTCCAACTCTCATGATACTCAGCCAGTAGCAAATTTTTTGTTTAAGTGATCATCTGTGCAACAGCCAGATTAAAAGCAGATAACAATTGAATTTGGGCTACATTTCAAAGTGGTTGTATACTGAACTGGCAAACTGGTCCAATTATTAATCGCAGGAGCAGACACTGAAATCATCTTTACTTTTGAGAGTTAGTTTTTTTAACCTTTAAAAATTATTATGAAAAATTATTGAGTACTTACTGTAAACAATGTAGGGACAAAAATATTATGATTACAAAAGCTCTAACTATCCAAGACAATTCTGCCGCACAAATATGTGCAATCTTGAATTGGAAGTATGGATAAATTCTAAAGACAAAAAGCACAAACATTATGAGACAGTATTGTTATAAGATATAGCTGGTGCTGTTTTTTAAATTGCCCTGAACAGCAATTAACCCTCTATTGCCTCTTTATATACTACTGTCTAATAAAAAAATTGGAGCAGCTACAGAGCCAAAGGCATAATGAAAATTAAAATGAAAGACAACATCAGCTGGCTCCGAGATCAAATTACTCATGTATTTGTGTTGTATATACAACAACATCTTTCATTTCCCAGAGCTACAGCCAGCAGAGTATTAAGATAGTGAAAATTGTAGATTATCCCAGAAAGATAAATAAACAGTTAAAGTCACACGGTCTTCTCCCAGTGTTTGGCCAGTAAAGAACAGTGTGAAGAAATCAGGAGGTTTCAATTTCAAACGTGGCAAATACTTTTACTGAATAGTGAGAGATAACTGCAACATCAAAAGATTACATCAATACACCAGAGCCTGAGAACAAATTTTCTGAAGGTGCTGTCTGATGCCTTCCCTCTCTGTTCTGCTGCTGCTGTACAGCAACCACTGCTTGGATCTTGAGCAGAACAGAAAACCAATTACAGCCACTGCCTTCCAAAGGCCTCTCTAACACAAGAGTAGTGCTGCTGAAGCCAGTGTGGAGAGTTTAGATGCCTCCCTAAGTCATAGTTGAACTGTTGCAAAGTAGCAGAATTCTTTAGAGAGTATTAGAGAGCAATGTTCTACATATGCAGTAAATCTCTTCAGCTGATGCTGAGAACAAAAAATGTCTTGGCAGAAACACTTCTGAAACTTTTTTGACATTCCTTCTCTTTGGTGAGCCTACAAGGAACAAAAGCTGCCCACTTCACTCTTTCAACTAGATTCTATATTTGGCATAAAATTACTTGCTGAGAGTGACACATGGTATTTTGGCTGAAAACACTAAAAGAACCCTTATGCCACTTGTGAATATCTCTGTTCAAGAATTGCAGTCAATAAAAACATTAATCTGATGCCATCCATTCTGTGTATTTCAGCAACCATCTCACCTTTCCAGACCCAGCATAAATTCATCTCTCAGATATGATGCTGTTCTCCCAGAGGAAAGCCAAACAAGTATTTTGCCCCACATAAGCTCTTTCTTTAGAATGAAAATTCTTTCTTTAGAATAAAAAAAAATCTTTTTTACCTTTTAAATACATAGTTGCAGGTAGAGACATAATGCACTACACCCCTAATCCAGAGCAAAAAATCAAGATATTTATATTTTTCAATTCTCTTAGTTGTTTCAGAGAATATTGAAATCTTTGATGCTACATTCTTAATTGTAATGCTTCACACCTTATTCTATGTAACTTTAATTCATTTACTGATTGTTGTAACTGCAAACTTGTGCATTCTTGCCCACCAATATTTGCAATATCATGAACAATGCAGTATTTATGATTTGGGATTTCTTTATAATTAAAACTTTTAAATCCTGGTTTTATTAAAGAACAAAACATTACCAATACAGATTTTTTTTTTTTTAATCAAGCTTCTCAAGAGGAAAAATTATTACATAAAATGGATAAATTCTATTTCCCTATCAGTGTTTTATTAATTTTTCTGCTGGGATTTAATTTTCTTTCATTACTGACTGGTAAGATTAAGAAGAGAATATATTGTCCTAGCCAAATCTTGGTGTAACATCAGCTAAAATAAATATTTCTGTGCCTAAGTGTTCCTGGAACTCCATCACAGTCCCAGAGAAGCATCCTTTGCATGGTGGCACAGCCTTTGAGGGAGGAAGTGCTGCACTTCTCTAGCAATAAAACAGTAGGGAAGGAGATTCTGGGGTCTGTCATCCATCCTCAACAAATCCCTGTGGCAAACAAGTTTTTCTTTATCTCCACACTTAACATTCTTTAAAAGCTACAAATCAGCACTGGTTTTCATGCAAGGATCCTCGATGGTGATTCAGATGAAGCAAGGCAAAAGCTGCATGGGAAGCTGCCATTCCAGCGAAACACCCTGTGGCCCTTGGATGCAAGAGTGAGACTCTGAAAGAACTTAGGGGGAGGCTTCTTCCACTAAAACAGGGACATCTCCCCTTGCCTTTCCCCTGTTGACAATTCACGCCCTGCTTTTTTATTTAAATTACCACCCACGTCTTTGCAACCAGGCTGTCTCCTTCAAATCCTGTGGCTTCTTACCTTAAGAGATGGAACACCAGCCAGATGCTTCTCCTGAGCACAAGCTGCAAGTTTGGCCTGTTTCAGATTTGCTGTGGCAGTCTCCAGTAGGAACAACATGATAGAAATGGAGGACGTGGATTGATACACATCTCCTGAGCAATACCACACAGTATTTTAACTTTTTAACTCTCCAGCTCACTTAACCTGACCCTAGTGAAAATGCATTTGTAGCAAGAGTGAATTCATCTCCCTGGAAGTGTGTTTGTTTCTGATCAACAGAGGTGACAAAGACTTCAGCAACCAAATAAAATCTTACCAAAATAAAAGCCCTTCAAACAGGACTTGAAACATTAGGTACTTCTCTTTGAGGGTGTGAAAGTGGATGAAAGCTCCTAGACTTTCTGTGCATGACTCACAGCTGTCATTGGATAAACATCTTCCCATAAAAAACATGTCAAGATAATTTTGACAACTGTACAAAATTTGCCCAGATGCATGATGGCTTAGGCAATTTAGACAATGACTTTAGTTAAGAAAATTAAGCAAAGCTCTGATATTCCAGCAAAATCAATTGTTCTGCGAATGATTGTAATCACGTTTGAGTTATTCTCATGCCAATCCCACCTGTCCCCATGCTCCCAAGACACGAGGAGGTGGTAAGATAAGAAGATGCAGTAGGTGTTAGTAGAAAAATATTGTAATTGAATAGAAGTTGGATTGAGATGTCTGGTTATCCAGATCTGCACAATGTCTCTGAAGGGAGTTGTAATCAATGAGGAGAAAAGTCGAGAAATGTACTTTATTAATCATTTATATCCTATTTCCTTCCTTATCTGATGGAAGGGATGTGAGGGAAGGAAGACAAATGCTAAGGTTTTCTATCAGGCTCTCTTAAAATTAGACTGCTACCCTTAAAGTCCATTAATACACATCAACTAACTCAACAAGCAAATACACAAACTGATTTAAGCCATGGTGGGAGCAAGATTATGTTTACTTTGCTTTCCTGCATTTTTTTTTGCCTTGGAACGGGTTGTGCCTGGCAGCCATACCAAGTACATGATCTCAGCAGAAGAGACTTCTGGAGCCCAGGATCCCAGTTCTTCACAGTCACCTCCATGGCTGCCATTACCTCCCCTCCCCTTCCTCCTGTCCAGGGGTACTCTGCCCTTCCCAACACCCTACACAGTGCCAGCAAACACGCTCCACAGAGAAGCACATCCCCAACTTGTGGTTGCATTCAATAGCTATGAGAGAAAACGTCTGTACTAAATAGGCAAAAGCATGAAGACAAACACCCCTCTGCTTCCTCCTGTCACAGTGAATCCTAGTCTTTAGTGTTCCTGGGAATATTTCAGGGAGCCCTGGACTCAGATACACGCAATGCATTACACCCCTTATCTTCCATCGTCATTTAAGCACAGGAGTCACCTCCAGGTCACTGGGAAAACAAAAATATTTATCTAGTCACATGAAAGTCTTATTTATCTGGGAAAAAGGAACATTCTCCAATTGCTCAGCAGGCAGAAATGAGTGCCCTAAATATGGTCTGTAAGATATAAAAATTACTATTTCCCAAGCATTTAGAATGCGTGTTTTTAGGAGGTGGTGAGTTAGACTGGTTTTGTTTGTTTGTGTGGGAAGAAATGTAAAAAACGGAGAAAGAATGGAATACAGATGGGTATTTTGGTTTTGATTTAAAGAAGACCTGCTTTCTTCTTCTGTTGCTGGATTTCAAATCAAGCCAGAGCAGCTTGCCCACAAGCTCTGGTTCCTTCCTATTAACATCGTTATCCCAACATATATTTTTAATAAACAAAACTTACCAAGAACCACCAGCAAAGTTTGAACTCTTGAACTGAAGCAGTGGCTTGCACTAGATGAGGTGAAGGAGCAGCATTCATAGCAGATTGCAAAGATCGTGCACAGCCACCACTAATATCCAAGTCAATCTATGAGGGACCTGGCTGGATCACACACCCTCCTTCAAAGGCTGATGTGTGGTTTTGCCAGCTGTTACAGTAAAACGGGCTTACTTCTGCATCAGAGGGGTTGCACACAAGTCTGAGGTCTGTTATCGTATCTGGCTGCTGGAGCAGCTGAGCATACTGATCTCTAAACAGATTTGGATTCAACAACACAAAAACTCAGTAAGCAAATTCCTGACCAAATTTTAACTGAGCTCAATGATCAGCTTGAAGGCACATTCCTTGGCCTTCAGCTTTGTCATGCTGAATTTCAAAGGTCTGCAGTAATATAATAAAGATTTTTATAGAGAAGCTCTAAAAGGCACTTCAGAACTGTTTATAAAGGCAAGTGTAACACAACCTAATGACAGTGGTTACAACCGGCTCTGTTTATAATACAAATTATAACACAATTTGGCCTGCCTCAATTTCACTGTACACAACCCCTCTCCTCTGTGCCTCTGGAGCTGCACTACTGCACTCTGCATGAGTCTTTCATTCTGCCTTCTTTGCACAGTAAATCCTATTACTACCCACCCTGCACTTTCTTCTCAGCTCCCCGGTTCCGTCTGTCCCCAAACACACAAACACGAACGCCTCACGATTCCAGGCTTAAACCAAATGGCTATTTGTAAATTAGCCTAGATGAACCTTATTCTGTTCCAATAGCTTCAACAATTTGGATACTCGCTACTACATGAGTTTTTCACAGCATACTCTGCAAGGCACAATTTACATTGCTTTGCAGAATCTGAAGGAAAACATTTCGAGGTAAATTTTTGAGGCATAGGTATCAAAAACATTATCCAAGCCCCGTACTGCAAGACTGCATCATTAATTTCTGTAAGCATTATGAAATGGCAGGGAGCTGGATTCTTGAATCAAGATATGCTACAGCTGAAAGATATCTTGGTAGGATCTTAAACCTGCTTTTTACCACTGTCAAATGTGTAAGATGAATATAATGAAAATACTGGAATTACAATACTGTAAGAATTCCACTGTTTAACAGAAACAAACAAATCAACTTCACTTTCCTGGAGATGCACAGTTTGGAAGAGCTTTTGAATTCTGACAATTGAAATAAGTTGGGTTGGCTGAGAGTTGAGTAGGATATAAAGAAACTAAATCCAAATTTCTGCTGCTAGTGGAAAATTCTGAGCCTGTAATTGAGCATGTACTTTTATTCTCCCAAAGATCATTACCAGAGATTATGCAGCTGAATAGGTTTTCTGAGGTGAACTTAAAATAGACCAAATATCATACTAACCTCCCCAAGAGGATACTGTACACCACTGAATTGAACTTTGAAAACCAATAAATTATGATTATTTAAAGTAACCTAATCTGAGGAAGACAGACAGAAAAAAATAGGCAGTACTTATTTTCAGAATTTTCTGTAATATGACAAGAAGACAGGACCTAAGAGACCTCCTGGACTATAGAGTATATTTCCCAGTTGCCTCTTAAAAAATTGTCATAACCAAAAACTGATACCACAATTCTGTTGAAGTTTAAAGTCCACTGAATAGCAGTAGTTGCTTTTCTCACATTATACGCAGTATTTCTCTTAATATATTCCAAAGAGACTTTTTTTTTTTCCTGGAGTGGACAATATTGACAATAAACAAATTAGCTTGCAAACTTCTTTCCCTGTCATCATCATCTGTTGCACCACTGCTTAAATATTTAGTCATAGCATTAGATTTTTAATTTCCAAGAATACAGCTCATGTGCACTTGGCCTTGCCTAGTAAGCCTTTCACAAATCAGCCCTTGTATTATGTGGAGATTCATTAGTTCACTTCGAAACAAAACGAGTTTATGAAAAGTACTTCCAATGTGGAAGATAACTGGATAAAAAAATAACCTAAAGAGGAAAAACAGCCGAGAGAGGTTTTGCTGTCTACTGAGAAACAGGTACAGTTATTGCCTTTATGTCTGGGAACTGAGATCCACACAAATGAAGAATTTAGCAAGAGATAATAATAAAAAAGTGGTGTAAAATGTTTCAGTGTGTGATCAGATCCATGACTGTGGCTTGAAATCCTAAACTGGTTCTTTGCCACGCTACTGTAATGTCAAGTCTAAATCCAATAGGGAGCTCCTAAGCCATTTTGATAGGATAAAGATATTGGAACCAGTTGTCTATTCTTATCAGTTCAACTGTATCAACTTAAGACAGAATTAGAGAAAATTATTAATTATATCTCTAAGATATTATTTCATCGTACACTTCTTTGTGCTTTCTGGTGAAGCAAATATGAGCTCTCCCTTCAAGCACAAAGTAGGTGGTCCTTGACAGCAGTGATAACTGGCACATCCTGCTGCAGCGCTGGTAAAATAACAGTAAACAGAAGAAAAAGTGCAAGGATAGGGAAAATCACAAGTCCAGATATGTAATGCAAAGTAGGACAATACAGAAACACAACAGACTAAACCAAAAGATGTAAATGGGTAATTTTTGTTATTGACGTCATTCATCCGCTAAGGTCTACAAGACAGTCTTTAAAAGTAGTCAACTGCTCTTTGAGAACACCAAGCACAAAATAAACTGACTGAGATGTACATTGTCTGCCTGTGAATCAAAAACCTCCAAACTATTCCCTTTTAAGAAACCATTTCAGAAATTTATAGCAGAAATCAAGTGATAAACCCAACTAGTCCAGCAATCAGGTGCTAAGCTGTTGGCATAGTGTCAGGCATCACAAGCAGTAGTGACCACTGCTGAGTTTGTCTGATGCTTTTGTTATTACCATAGCCTGCTCAGCAATTTCTCATGTGGTTATCATCTACCAGTTTCCTTCTTGCATTCATGTTTAACTGAAAAGTTCACAACATCTTCACAGTTCTGGAAAACACACACACACACACACAAAAGGCAGAGAGAAGGGAGAGTGTAGTGAAACATGAGAAGAGGCAGAACCCACACCAAACAGGACAGAAGAAGGAAATGGGGATCAGAACAGAGGACCAGGAGCAGTAAGTTATGGACAAAGAAGCATAAACAGCTTTCTGGAATGATTACATATTTCCTTCCTCTAGAACTAAAATCAAACCACTATTTTTTTTCCCAGTTTTTTTCTGCCTCAAAAATAACTATTCGCAGAATAACAAACTACACAGTCTCTTCAACTGGCAGGTCTGCAAAAGACCAAATGGTCTCTGTTGCCATTCCTTGCACAAAGACTGTGAGTATTAAACACTGTATTTGTCCTGAGACTGCCTTGAACCAGAGAAGTGAATAGAGGCTGCAGCAGCAAATACCTAAATGCTGAATAATGTTCATCAGCTCACAGGCAAGTTTTTATCTAGTTTCAAACAAGACTCAGTGGGCAATGTGTCATTTCCAAGCATGAGTACTCAACTTCAGAGATTCCATTTGCCCTTAAAATATCACTTTTATAATGCAAAATTGCTATATCTGATTATCAGCACTGCACAGATCACGAAGAACTATCTTAAAAATGGCTGTTTAATTACTTCAGAACAAGCTGTGCTCTTTTGAAAGAGAAACTAGTTGGAAAATCAGCATCATATTTTATTGGACTTTCAATATGTATATGTGAGCTGAATATCCAGGACTTGGACTCCAAGGAGAGTATTTACCTTCCCCACAGTTTCCTACCACTATGGCTAGATGCCATCCACCTGTGCATGCATCAGTTCTGAACAACAAGAACTAAAATGCTAGAAGTTACCTATCCACGAGAAGAAAGAGAATTAGAGATTGAAAACAACAGAATCAGGAAGGTATATTGGCTTACTGCCCATTCCTTTCTTTAATTCAAGGAGCAGGAGCAGCATGATTTCTTGCAGGAGGGAAAGGTAGAGAAAAGAAAAACCAGAACGTGTACATTGTCCTAAGTCCACCATCCTATACACTGTCATAAAAGTCACTAGAATTGGAGTCAATGTGGCTGACACTGACTGAACAGTAAAACAACCTGGCTGTGAGTTCCTGAAGAGCCTGTCTGCAAGCATGTCTTCTCAGCTCTGCTCCTGCTTCTCAATTTGAGTGTCAAAGATCAGCTCCAGTACCAAAGGAACAAAAGATACACCTGGCATGAACAGCTTCCACTTCATGGAGAAGAAAGTCTGCCCTTGGTCTGAATGCAGATGGAAAATGTGCTCAAGCACACTGATTCCTAAACTGTCTGGAAGCAGTTGAAGATCCCAGGCATTGAAAATAATCTTATTAACAGCAGGTGTAATTCCCTCCGGGGAGGTGAATAACCCTGTGCTATGGCATCTCAGTCTTTCCCCAGCTCTACAGAATTGCCTCAGCCGAGACACACTTAAATCTCAGCCACCAGGTGCTCCATCAAGCCCCCTTTTTACCTCCTGTGTCTGTAACAGCTGCTTTAAACAGACAACACACATTTCTTCATGTTACCTTACACCTCATGCAGTAAAGCAGTTTGTGCTGGGATGGAGACCCATACAATATTGACACTGTCACAAGTACTTTATTCAGACAGACAGAATTTACTTAATCACTGAAGCTATTCCCACTAATTTGAACAACTATGATGGGGGGGTCATCTTTTAAAGAAATTACTAGGTTTCTGAAAATAACTTTTTTTCATATATTCCCCTTTTCACCATAATCTGTTCTTATCTTTAGGCCTCAATTACACTGTTTTATGTCCCCCTGAGTATAATTCTAGTCCTCCTCTATTTGGCAAGATATACAGAAAGGCGACTTACAGTTCAGACCTCTAGGATTAAGATTCAAACAGAATTTTAGCACTTCCAGGAGAACATTCACTTACCAGATCTCATTATACCAGATCCTTTCCATGTCTATTTTAGTAAATCAGTCCTTCCTGTCTTTTGTTTGGCTATGGCCTCCTTTTCTCACTGCGTGCATTACAGAACACATTTTTCATTGCTCTGCAACACCTGATTTAAAACCATCTTGGGCATATTCAAGCTATGCACATCTCTAGATCCTGTGCTGCAGGACTCAGTCACTAATCCATTTAAGGAGCATGAAGTGATAGGAAAGTCAAATGCAAATTCAACCAGAAGATTTTTTTAAAATTGCCTTTTTCTCCTGGTCCCACAGGGAAATCAATTTTTGGCATTTCTGCCCACACACTCAAAGATCTTTCAGGTGTATAGCTGTCACCAGTTCATTAAGATGCTTTGATGAGGTGTTTTTAGGATCTAAAACTCTGTATAAAAAGTTAAATTTGTAAAAGCAGTTTAAACAAATGAGCTGCTCCTACAGTAAAGCATTTACTTTGGGCACCCAAAATCAATGTATGTAATTACAATTAATGTACTTTTTTAAAGCTCAAAGAAATCTTAGTTCTTGTTCCCCTGCATATTTTGCTTGAGCAATTATATCCTGAGTTTCGATGGAGGCAGACTCTGAGAGGTATTAACAAACACAGTGAGGGTCACTGTTCAGAAGAAGAGAGGCTGTTGATTTTATTTCCCACTGGAATCTACTGGGAATAAATGAACTAAAGGATTCCAGAAGAACAGCTTGTTCTCCAGGCCTTGCTCAGTTCAAACAAGAAAAACATAAGTTATTAAAATATATACACAGAGCACAAGGACTGAAAACAGGCTGTGAGTTCTTTTGCTCTCAAAATCACAAGTCTAGACCATGTGCCTTTACTCTTCTTACTGCTTTACAATATTATTACTAGTGATGTGTCAGCACTTCTGTCCATGCTACTTCCCTCATCCTACTGTCAGAGACTGCCCATACCACAGAGGTTCCCATTCAAACCAAGTTTTCATAGTGGTTTCATAGCAAGGGAGCTAATGACTGAACAAAAAAGGGGCAGCAGCCCCTTCAAACAGGTTCAGTCTTCCAAACCAGCACGCAAACTACCAGGTACTGCTACCTCTGCTAGACAGCAAAACTCCAATCCTGATACCTCAGAGAAAGATACTTCAAGAAATCCTACATTAGACCAATCTATCACTACAATAACACACACAATATTCCTCTATTTTTGGTATTGACTCTTCAGCAATACGGTTAATGTTTCTTTTGCTATCCTAAATGCAATATGCAGGGGAACAAGGGAGCACTGATCTCAGCCAGTCCTCTTGGTACTTACCTGCTACAATCCCTGCCCTACCACCAAACTCTAGATTTAGTTACTGATTTCAGATGTAGAAAGGAAAGAGTTAATTTTGTATCATCAGAAAATGCGCTAACAAGTGTTAAATTATTTCCTACTCGATCATTAACCTGTCAAATTCAGCATAATAAAATCATCACCAGTTTAAGGAATTACAAAGGACTTGTCATGGAGAGAATTTTAAGAACATGACAATCACGTATAAATTTTAAAAAGTAGTGATGATCCTTTCTACAGCTGGATCCTCAAGAATAATTTTCCACCTTCACACAGTAAGAGCAAATGCTTCTGCAAGAAGCTTTTTTCTTTAAAAAAAAACTCTTAAAACTCTCTGAGCTTTCTTGCAAAGAATGCATTTGAATCACAGGGTCATTTGATATGAGGCTTTAATGCTTTTCAGGAACTAGGCAGTGGTCTGGGTATACTTTATGATTTATATTTCCTTGTAGTCTATCACAACCTATTACAACTATCAACAAGTGTTAAGGTGGGAGAACTAACACAGTAATTTTCCATCCATATTATGCAGCTCTCAAATGCCAGACACTCCCAGTGTGTCTGCAGAGCCTGCAGAGGCAGTGCAGTGAGTATATTGCAATCTCAGCTGTGAGCAAGTTACTGCTGGCCAATTTTCTAATACAGTGTTAAAATGCAAGAGATAATTCCACGATCTCCACAAGCAGTAGGAGGAGGACAGTATTCCAGGAACAGTTTGCACTCCTGAGTTTGGAAACATCTGCACTATCAGATAAAGAGCCTTTTATAAGCAGTACTAAGTTAATGAATTTCTCCGAAGTACAAAGAGAGCCACAGAACAGAGATCCTTATGTGGTGGCACACTGACAGATGAGGCCTATAATTTTGTGGGAGGAATTTCAGTGTAACTGCTTTTCCCTCACTCAGTTGTTTGTTCTGGTGACCAGCTCCACTACCTACAGCCTTCCTAGAAAGAGGGCCAGGGGGGCAGCCAGGGGTTTCAAGCTTCAGGATTTACCTAACCACTCTGCTGCCACCAGATTTGGCACAGCAGTCACGCTGAGTCACCTGACAGAAACCGTGAGGTTCGGACCCACAAAAAAGGGTTCGTCCTTAGGACTCAAGAAAAGAGGGTCTTCAAGGTCATTTCAGAAGGCTTCCTCTCCTTATTCTGAATAACTGACAAACTAAGCCCTTTGGGTATTCACAGAAAGGAGGGCTGCTGGCTAAGGACTGGGTGTCTCCACTAAGCACGTCTTTACACAGCCAACAATTTCACTGGTGAAGTGAGCAGACAATACTTAGGGTGGCCTTGTCTGATAGTGATGGACGAGACTGTCCTATCTCATTCACTCACTTCTTTGCTCATAGCCCTGCTTGATTTATTTGTAGCAGCAACACATTAATGTTATCTGACAGCTACTATTAAAGTGTCACAAGTGTGTGTATGCAATAACACAGATGCTGCAGGGAATTTGCTGCAGGCCACTATCCTCCTAGGCACAGAAAGCAAGGGGAGGCAGGGGAAATATCTTATAAAACAGAAATCTACTCCGTATTCCTCTAACACAGAAAGAAAATTTTCAGGGAAAACTACTACAGAGACCAAGCAGAGGCAGAAGGCATGGTAATGTTCAGACAAAATGAGTGCTCTAAGTTTTCTCATCTGTGCCTGATAATTACAAAACCCAGTAAAACCTAAACTAAACTCAGCCACCCATAGGGCAACATCCCACTCAGGTACCCCATGCAAGAAGATGAGCAGACTCACATGGCAGTGCTGCATTAAGTGGAAGGGTGATAATGGGCTGCTGGAATAGTAGAAGACACAAGGAAAACCTTCTCTCTTCATGTTTTTTTTTCTTTCTTTTTTTTCTTTACAGACGTGTACAAGTGTGGTGATAAAATGGCATGCCTTTGGTCGATAAGATTTCCTGCCTTCATGGCCCCTCAAGTACTTACAGATCCATTCTTATACCATGCTTGAAAATGAGAGATACAGTACCCTCATGTCTCATACATACAGAACAAACAAATATTTAGTCCAAGGTCACAGAAAAAAACAGCGGCAAAGCCAGGATTTGCATACAGATTTCTCAAGCACCAGATTATCCAATACTTTGATAAAAGCATTCACCATCTTCTCTGTCTCAGCCTCTGAGACAACAGCTAAACAGGGAGAACTAAGCAAAATATTCTTGCTGTGTCACCCAAAGTCAAAAATGTTACAGAATTTGCCTTAACCATATACTCTGTGAGTTCTGAGAAGAGAAATTGACTCCAAGTCGATAACTTATGAAGGGCTGGAAATACCTGACAGCTGCAAAAAACTCAGATACTGAGGAATAAAACCACTGTGATCTGAAGAACAGCAACTTCAAAACAAGAACCGAAGAACTGTTTCTGTTCTGCACGAGACAGAGCTTTTCATCTGCAAGTATGTGGAGGACATGTAAGAATCTCCCTGGTCTATTTTCAGGGCCTCACTGAAACCATAAAGCAGTTTGTCCTCAATATTCATGGATTATGGATCAGAATGATCATTATTATATTCACTGAAATTCAATGCATCAGCTAAAACAGTATAATTCTGTTAATTTTTCAAGGAATGCTGAAACTAGCCTCTAGAAAGACAGTCTGAACTGGGATGTTTGTCACCTGTCAAACATACAAAAACCTCTTAATTTTTTTATTAGGACTGATCTCTCATGTCCTCTCCTTCCCTACTTTAAAAAGTTAGCACTACTTTCTGTCACACAAATAAATTAAAAAAAAAAATTATCATATTTTCATGTTGCTCAAGTGAGTTGACTGAGCCAGCTGATGTTGCCTGCTAATCACAAAATGTAGCAACACTCACAATCAGGCAGAGTATAAAGCAAGGTCAAAAAAAGGTGCTGCTTTGTATTTACTGGTGCCTGTGCCACCAGTTTGATTTGGTTTGTTAAAGATTCAACCACACAGGGCCTAGCAAAACCATGGCTGGAAAGGTTATTACGTCTTCTCATGTCAGAGTACTCTTAAACCATCAGTGCAGGGCACTTTGCTCAGTCACCCTCACCACAGTCCTCCAAGCATCTTTCCTTCTACTCGGCAGGATGGCTAATGCCCCAAGGACCAACAGGGAAACAAGCTGTGACCTATTACCTGCACAATCTACCTTCTCTGCTTTCAGTGCTAATATGGTCAAAAAAAGGGTATAGGTCAGATTTGCACAAGTATTTAGGCCAGATGTGCAGATAAGCAGATTATGTAGACATACATTAAATCACATTAAGTGCCTATCTGCACTGTTTTAAACTGATCTTCTTTCCCTTTATCAGATTCATAGTAATTTAATTGGAGCTGATTAGAAATTAAGGTCTCCAGGGCCAATACAAGAAGTTTACATCAGATCGCTCCAAGCCACACTGCCAGCCACAAACTGCTTGTTGTTCTGTAAGCAGAGACCCCGTGCATGCAAAGAGGTGCCAGGTGAATAAACCAGGCAGGGCGGGACACTCGTGTCGTGGGGGACACAAATCCTGAGTGTGAGCTCTGCAGAGGAACAGGAGGGGAGGCTGATGATGGCTGTGCTCGTGTGCTGCAGCCAGCTACATCTCAAGCTGTGCCTTTGCTTCAAGTGCCCCAAGGGGTAAAAGTGCGCTAAAAACAAAGGCCAAATAAAACATGCTTTAATTCGCAGCCATTAAAACCTCAGCTGCAAATATAACTGAAGCATGTTTCTTTTTAAAGAAGCAACACAACATTTTCTCCCTCCAGCCCTGTTGACTTCAAAGGCTTCAAAAGTAACTTGATGCCACGACTAGAGGCAAAGCTGCCATTAAGTGCCAACTCCTGCAGTTGCAGTGATTTTGAGGCCCTGAATTCTGTTTTGATTATTTACCTTCAAATGAATTTAAAAAGCAAAAAAAAGAAAGAATGAAAGTAAGATGGGATGCAGTTTTCAACATGGCTGTCTGCGTGCCTGCATGTATGGCAAGAGCTGGGGGGTGAGTAAATGCACAGAACCCACAGCTGCAAGACATAACCTTAACAAATCCTTCTGACACTGTCCAGTGAGGATCATCTCTCCCTAGTACTACACATGGCTTGCCACAAAGGATTTCTTATGTCCCTGTCCCCTCTTTTATTACAGTTTGTGCTACCAGCCTTGATCAAGTTGAGCATTTGCAGAAAACAAGCATGAAGCCCCTTTTAAAGTGACTTTTCCAGCGTGCGTATATATGTCACAGGTCACTGGGTTTAAGTCAGCAGACCTTTAATCCATGGCTTAGCACATCGACTTCAAAAGAAATGGAGTTCCTCCACCCACATCGCACACACAGACTCAGGGACTCCCTGAATTCAGCTACAAGGCACTGCATGGCTTGCCCTGATCCCTGATTTAGGCTCATGAAGTCCTGCCCTGACCTGGAGCCACAGACCAGGGGCCAGGTGAGCTGGTAATTTTAGAAGACTAAAGGCAAAGGGCAACAAGGCACCCACTACATTGTGCTGTGTTGACACTGCCAGTCATTCCACCTCTGAGAACCAACCAGAGCACCAGTCCCTGTGTTGTCAGAACTGCTGCACTGCAGCCTGAGCTCTACTGGCATGTCCACATGCTCAGCTATAGAGAACTAATAGAGAGGAGAGGGAGGGAAATAAAAGATAACACAAATGGGAAGAAGCCCTGCGGCTACCACGTTCTTTGAAGAAGGATTTGTTCCTTGCTTATGCTGCTGATATTCTGGTACAGACTGCACACAAACAAGACATTCCCAAGCTTTTAATTTATTTTGGTGTTCCCAACAAGCACAACTATAAATGTTACACTTCAGAATTTCCTGTCCCCGCATATTTAAAAATAACGCACCCACACCAAACCTCCTTGGCCACTGCTGGGTCTTTGGAGAGAAGGATCAATTCAGACAATAGCCCCTCTTTGCTTTGCAGTTCTCCATCCAACAGATGAAAAAGCAGGGAGAGAAAAAAAGCTGAGGAACAAATGGCTGAATTGACTCATGTCTTCAAAATGTCCATTTAAGATGACCAAGGAACTATTCCTTAGCCCAAACCAGAATGAATACAAGTCTTCATATAAAAGTACCTTGCATAAAGGCAGATGCTAATCCCAAAGCCTAAGTTGAAGCTAAACACACCGAGGATGTTTCCCATTTGTGCCAGTGCAATATCCAGGCATCTTGCAATCTTTCAGTTAAAGTAATAGGGGAAGTAGAGGATTGAGAGCAAATAGTCTTGAGGGACAAGGCTGTAATCCAGTCACACTTGCACATGCATCTACACCACCCTCTGGACAAGACCTGATGGAATAAATTAGAGCAGTTAAGTGAGAACAAAAGTCATAAAGATATTTTTTTTTTTATAGATAATGACAGTACAGGAGACTTCAGCCCAGCTTCCGCCTCTGCAGCAGACCTACTGTACAACCCACAGCCACTCACTTAATATCATTATGTGCCAGAGCTTGGTTGTGGATTATTTTTGTTTCATATCCCTTCTCTTATTTAATCAGGCCTCTCAGAGAACAGTTTACAGTTTGTTACTATGCAGCTCCACAGCCTCTAGCACAATGCAGCTCCAGTCCTGGTCCTACGAGAACAGCCTCATAACCATTTATTACAAACAGCGTGGTAGGCCAGTGGCAGCATGGAAAGGCTGGAGCAAAGGACAGAATACACAGCACAATTACTCTTCATGATTTAACCCCACAGTCCTGTCCCTTGGACAAAGTCTATCTTGGCTCCTTCAGCTGGTCAGAGTAAACTCTTAATTTCTACAAAAGATAAATCAATGCACTTGCAGCAGCATAAATAACAGTTATTTCCTATCACCTACCTCTAAAGCCTCAACCTGTTGAATCCACTCTGCCACCCAAAGCCCCAACCAACTTGCTGAGTCACAACAGGCAGCCATGAAGGCTATGTTCAAATAGCAACCTGGAATATAATTTCTTCCTTCCAGGCCATCCTTGTCTCTCTCAGAGATGTATTTTCCTATGATCACAAATAAAACCTGTTTTACTTGTGTTCCATTTAAAAGCAATTTGTGAAAAAGAAGCAGTGAAAATAACAAACAGACAATGCCTTTTTCTTTAAATCTTTCCAACATAAAATAGGAAAGAATGCCTAAAGGTTTCCAGGCCAGCACAGTTTTCTTGTTTTGTTTGTTTATTTTAACATAAGTAATTCGAAAAGCATGAGAGCAGGACGTACTGGTACCAACTATGTTATCTCAGCAGTGCTGCAATTTCCCATAGCCTACGCTATCTGCAGGACCTCTGTTTCTTTCTGGTCATGAATTCAGAAACAATGATAGAGCTGAGTAAAATCATGAGTCTTGATGAATTATAAAGCACAGAAATCCTGCATTTGACCAAGGCTTCCTGGCTGGTGCCTTTATGGAAAAAGCTTGGCAGGGGAGATGCCTTATAAACACAAGTACTTACTATTCAGAAGACACACAAAACCTATACTGCCCTGAACCCAACCTTATCACCAGTTCCAACTTTTCCTCACTACCCTTCATCTGCAAAGGGTACTGAGTGTGTTGAGTATGCCTACAGTGTATTCACAGGCAGAACTAGTGAGTTCACAGATGATGCAGGCAGGCAGAAAACCATGTGGGTGTCCTAATGACAGAAGTCCTCCTAAATGCAGCTGAGGGCCCTGGTAATGCAGCCACACAAATGCTAGCTGGCCCAGCCAGGCTCACATCTGCCTGCAAAGACCTTGCAGATGTAGCCCATTTCTCTCTGTTGAGGCTGGAGGGCCTTTCCACTGTTAACAGCTGGCCCTGAGCAGGACACCCTGAGCAGCAGTGACAAGAAATGTCAGGGTCTGACCAGCTGAGTCTTTCTTTCTTCAAAAGTCACAGCAATTTTGCACTGACTAGCAGCTCTGGATTGTGAATGAATGGCACACCTGAGAACCTGGTGGGGAGATCTCCACAAGAATTCACTTGGTTTTAAGGTGTAGTAGAGAAATGTGCATTTCCCCAGCTCAGGAAAGGGAAAATGAGAGGGGATGAACCTACCATATTCTGTCATTGCCCAAGTCTAGAAAACAGCAAGTTAGCAGCAGCACAGTGGAGCTCACAGTGTAATTTCCCTCCAGACTACTCTAAACTTGGAATGGGGGTTTTTCCAAATTTATTGCTTCTCTGATTTCATAACAAATTAGCTCCATGTACCATTACAAAAATTGCTTTGCTGTCAGCCCTGCAGGCTTAATTTGGGGTCTGGGAAGCAGAGGGCTCTTCCCTTCTCACACATTGTCAACAGCCACATAAGGTTTTGAGCACTGAGTTCCACCCACGCTTGTCCTTGTACAACCCCAGTGAGGCCTTTCACAAGGTTGGACAGGTGTAAAATCACAGAACTTGACTTAAAACAGTACTAAAAAGACAAAGCTGGGGGGGGGAAAAAAGCTGTTGATCTGACATTACTTAATAGACCTGCACGGACTAAGTTTTCTGGTTTTTTTTATTTTTAAAAAAAAAAATCGATGTAACAAATCAGAATGAAGATAACTGAAGGAAAGGGGTAGGAGGAAAGAGAATTGCTGCCAATAGCCAAGGCAATACTACTGTTTTCATAGAGCATAAAAGTGGTCTGATAAGCCAGAGTGACAGCCTGCTACTCCAGCACTGTGGGAATGTAACATAGATGGTTAGAACCTGGGCCCGTGGTGTCACAGGCAATCTCCTGCAGATTCACGTAGGTGACTCCTGAATCTAATTAACTTTTTCCATCTCTACTATGCGGATCTCTCACTGATCATAAATACTATGCATCCAACTAGCAAAGAAAGAACTCCTGTTGGGTGCCTGTACTATCTGGTGCAATGCTTCTATTGGCAGGTAAACAGGAGCAAAGGCTCTAAGATTAAAATATTCCCAGTTCGATTTGGATGTAGTTGCATGCACTAATTGAAGAGATTGCCCCAAAGCTGCAGTAGTCCCAAACACATTGAGTATGCGTGCAAGCAAGCATGCTGTCATGATGCTGACAGATGATGAATTTGTTTGTGTAGTGAATACATACAAGGAAGAAGCAGCTGGAAATGCACTGTAACGTGTGCTCTATACAAATCTAATCTCCGCTAATATTCTTCGGATTCTAGCTGCTGGCCAGCCGGGTGCAACTGTGACAACTTTGGTATAAATTTCTGTTTGTGACTAAAGGACCAAAGAACTTTTGCTAAAGGGCAGATATTTGAGGAAGGGCCAGCATAGGCTGTCCTAAAATGATGTTGTTTGAAGGCATAGAAACAACAATCTTCAGCTCAAATTAACTCACAGCCACACATTTTTGGTTTGAACACTGTCCTCCAGTTTAACTCAGTCTTCTCCTGCTCTTAGTTGTCTCATTTATAAATGAAACAGGGTAAACAACCATATTTTAAAATATTCAGTGTTAGGTTTTTGTAATTAAGGAGAAGCTACTTCGTTTTAATTTCTCTGTGTGAGAGACTCGTCATTTCTTTACTAACCCCTTCTTCTTCCATACATCTAATTTCAGGAAATTAATTCCCAAGGCTGGCTAACCAAACCTGTATGCAGTATTCCCATCTCCACAGGGTCTCATTCAGTGTACAACAGAACTACTAATCCTCCCTTGCATAGGGAGCACTTCACTGAATGCATCCCAGGGTTGTACTTGTCTTTCATGCCTGCACCGCTCCAGCAGCTTAGTCATGCTCAGACTGACTCATGCACTGTGGTCTTTCTCCTTTTCTGGCATTTCCAGCTGATGAAGGCTAAGTGCAGAGCTGAAATTTAACCTATGTGATGATTTGTTGCCTATCAACTCATAAGACCCTACCTCTAAGAAGAAGGAGTGCACGTCTGTAAAACAGGGTTTAAGGCCAAGGTTTCTCTTTGTCAACTGACATCACAACTGAGATCAGCCAGGAGAGCATCCTGAGAGTTCACTCAGATGATTTTTTTTTCTCAGATATCCACCTGTATTTGCCATCCTTCAGACCTTCAGGCATCCTCTCCAAAATAAAGCATTCCTTAAAACTCCTTGTAATTCAGTGTCCCACCATTTGCCTGTTATGATTTCTTTACTCATTTTCATCCCTATCTCCACTTCAGCATGCTTAAAACTTGCTTGCATTTAAATGTGTCAATTACACCAGCTCTTTTCCATATCTCTTCCTTAACAATGCTCCTTTCACCTCTTCTCCCCCTCTCCCCTGCCATTCAGCAGCATTGTCCTGAGGCAAAACAGTTATTCACCTTTAATCCATTCCTAGGTGGTCTCTAACTTAAACCCAGCCTTGGCAGCTGCTAGTCTTCCCTTGCTCTATTTTTATCTTTGTAAATATGTTCAGGCAGGCAAAATAAGAACAGGATTGCTGCAATTAGGTGGGTAGTTAAATGACACAGTGTGATGAAAGACAGTTTGTAACAACTCAGAACCTCGTGCTCTGTAACCCAATACGGAACTGAACCAAGAGACAGAAACACTGAGCCAGGGACAGGTGAGATATTGCTCACAGCTCTGCCACAAGCATCGGCTCATTCCTAGGAAATAACAGGGTACAAGTGGTATCCTTGTATTGTTAGGCAGTTACAACTTCACTGGCTGGCGGTTCACCTTGTGTTTTTGATTATTGCTCAGATCCATTTTTTCTGCTTCTGCAAGGTCAGCTCTAAGAAATAATAAAAACTGATTCACACTAACAAACCTCGAAGCAGTCAGAGAGCATGGAATCTTTTGGCAGCATTATCTGGAACTAAATATTTACTGGACATGTTTCTAATCTAGGGACTTGGCCACAATGAGACAGAAGGCATGTGAAGCCAGCATTTTCCAAAGCAAGCATAAAACATCACACACATAATGCCACACATCCCCTGCTGAGAGATCACAGAAACCTGGCTGCCCCGGAGATCATTCATCTGAAAGGAAAAACAAGAGTGGACTGGTAGGCTGGGAGGCACATCAGACAGCCAGCTCGGCTGTGGTGTGCCAAGGAATAGCTGCTTTGACCCTGCCCCTTGCTCCTTTTTTTCCAGCAAATATTGCTTCTTGCTCCGCTGAGGCAGAACTCCAGCAAATGTTTACAGGACTAAGGTAAGGTTTAAAAATACCCTATTGAACAAGTTACTGAACGTGTGATGGGAATGTGTGATTGCCATCATGGGCTGAAATGAGCTGCTTACTTTGGTTATCGCCTTCCTTTTCCCATAGCAACCCTTTCCAATCAAGTAATCCTAACTGATCTTGGAAATCAATCAAACTTCTATTATGTTTACATGCAACAGACCACCATGACTCACTTTCATCTACAATCCTTGAGCTTCAAACACTGGTTCAAAACAGGCCACATATTATTATAATCATGTTTACACAAGAAATGTAATATGCCAACCTGTCAAAATATTGACAATATTTACTCTACATAAATCCATCCCCCAAAAATGAAGCAAAAACTTAATGAAAGATTAGGACTGAGGCAGGCTGGAAAAAAGGTAGAAGCAAATATTTGAATCGAACACTAATAATACATGAATGAAGCTTAAAAGAAAGCTGAGTATCAAAAAGAGAGAGACTTGTCCCAAATAAATTGGGTAGGTTCTCAACAAGCATAAAGAACATTAAATTAAAACTTTCATGACCTATGGAAGTCATCAATACCAAAGAGAAAGGATGGGAGACTGCCCTTAAGAGTCAGGAGAGAGAAGTGCAGTGCAAACTTGTGTGAGAAGAGGAAAAAAGGCTACCTACACAGAAAAACAGCAAGAACAGCAAGCAAGTAATGTGACTTGCTTTCAAAGGATGAAAAAATATTACTAGATGGCCAAGAACCATGACAAGATGAACTATATTTCTATAAAAGCGGAAATTGGACATGCCTTTTTCACTGCCACTCCTCAAGGAAAAATGCATGTGGGAAAGGTTATGTTATGCTGAAAGGCAGCAAGGAATCTTTAAAAACAGGCTAAGATCATTAAGCTACTCCATGTTTCATGTCTCCTCAAGGAACCATTTTTTTTCCTATTACATCTGGGGAAAAAGCAGAGCTGATTTCCACTTCATTTAGTTCTTTTTCTGAGAGATTCTGCTCTGTCCTATGCAATGCAAGCTTGGATGGATTTCAGTGGGAGTTAGCAAGTGAAGTTTGCATACAAGTGCCAGGAAGGAATTCCATGTTATTTGTACCTAATCTTATTTTTCCATGTGAAGTCATCTGGGGCAGTTTCGTTCCTGCTGGAACCCTGCAGTCCAGGGGAGTTTCAGGTAATCCATATCTTGAATTAAACACTGCGCAAACAAAAGGGCTGACACATAAAAAAGTTAAAGCTCTTTCTGCTTTGCCCAAGTTCAAATCTGTATAATATAGGGTGATACAAAATGAACTTGAAGGGCTCATGAACTAGTTCTCACTTCCAGAGATTTTAATGGAAATAATCCATACTCTCAGTTTTGCCACACAACTCTCAGCTCCATGAGTTTACACTAAAATCCTTAAATCAGAAAAATACGACACTAAGATGAATTCAGTGGTTCAGGAAATGAAAACAAATAAGAGTATTAACACTACTTACTAGTCATCCCTTACATTCCTGTGGCCTAGAAAACACCTCTGACAGAAGTTACTGAATATTCTGAGTTAGAAGGGGCACACAAGGTTCATCAAATCCAGCTCTTAAATGAATAGCCTGCATGGGGGTCCCTTCTTAGGAGTTTGCACAGTGCTCACTACAGCAAGGTCCTGATCCCCCACTGCACACTTACAGTGCAATAGAAGTTAAGGTCTGTAAGGAACTAGTTGGTGGTTATCTCAATCCCCCCACATTTTGTGGAGATAAAATTGTTTCACAATATCAATTATTATTATGGCCATTCTCTGCTGTTACCTTTTCAATTTATCTGCAAACTCCCTCTATAAATCATTGTCTTTTCATTATCAAGTTATTTAAATTGAATTCTGCTATTAAAAGTTATTTTAATTGACTTCTGATCTCATTTCAAGTCTCTCTCTCTAAAATTCTTAGGATCTTCAATATCTATAATGGCATACACACACCTTTATTACCAAAAGAGTTTGCAGCATTGAATGCAAAGTTTGTGGGTTTTTCCTCTTGCTTCAAGAATACATGGCAGAACAGCATCCATTTTTAATTTTTCCCTGTTTAGTTTGCTCCTTAATATTCAGGTTTGTCCCAGCTGGGACTTAAAACCTGTACAGAACTGATCACCAATAAAGGCAGTTCGATTTTTTGTTGTATCAGATATAAAACAACCTGTAATGTAAGCATACATAATCAATACAAAAATCAATGCGAGTCTGACCAGTGTTTGATCATAGACCAGGTAATTATCCAGTAATTGATCATGCATGGTAACAGATAAAGTGTAAGTACAGGAAACTCTTCAGAGTAAAATTAGATGATAAACTGCATACAGAAGGAAGCTTCTTCCTAACCTCCATCATTCACCATAATTCATGGTCTGAGGCAGAGAAGTTTTTCTCTCTAAAGAAAAAAGGGGGAAGTTACTGGTGGATATGTTCCAAATCTTGGGTAGGCATAATTTTGTTCAGCTCTCATCACTTTTCTACCAAGGATGCAGCAGTACTAGAATGGGATTAGTGACAGAAAATGCCTACAACTAATAATGGAAAATATTATTTGCCGTCCTCTTCTGACATATGTTCTGTTAGATCACCACAATACAATGAGCAGATATGCTCATTCAGCTTCCCACAGTGGAAGCTCCAGAAATAAATATTTTTATTCCTAAAAATATTTTTCCACCCACAATCAATGGCTGCTAATTTAAAATTCCCCAGCGTCCACAAATCAATCCTTTTACTCTTTGTTCTGTGACAAAAACACATTTCATATACCATCATGTCCATTAATCTCATTTTGCCCCAGTCTTCCTTAATCTGCATTAACCTCGACAGTTCCCAGCCATATTCAACTACTACCTATGCTTCATTATAATTTCACAATTATATTCATAGTGTCCATGCACCACAATGTGAAATACTGAACTTTGTACAAAAGGAAGTATTCCTGAACCTTTATTCGCTGTTTCTTGGCAGGATGGTCAAAGTAATGCTACCATTAGAAGCTGCAGCAACTCAGCAAAGATGATAACAATGTTAGCACATAATTTTACCAGCATATTGTGACCTAGGGGACTCCCCACATGTAATACAATTACTGGCTTCAGAAAAATAGAGAACAATGATGTTTGCAATCCAATATTTAAGGAAACTTTGTGCCCTTTGGCATCAGGGCCAACTGGGTGATGAAAACTTCACTCAGTTTCCCAGTAGCTGGACATATCTAAAACATAAAGGAAGCACAGGGCTTTGAATTCCTTTATTCCCTGGTAAAGGAATCCTGTGGGTGGAGCTGGTGATAAGTAGCATGCTAAGATGGATGCGTATTTGGTGAGGAGCTAAAATACAGAGAAGCGTTTCTTCATTGAAAAATAAATTATGCTGAACTTCCCACAACAATCCTGTCAGTCAGTGACCTCAGGCATTAGGCTGACCTGGGAACAAATACCTAGGATAAGTTACAGAGCAGTCTTCCCTTCTCTCCCCTGCCAGGGAAGCCACATTTTCCAACGTGCTATTTCAAGACAGTGTCAAAAGCTTAGAAAACTCCTTTAATCCTTTTTATTCCCAAGTGCTGGTTTTGGGTGGGCCAGCACTATTTGTGCCCCGACATCTCCTGGTCACAGTGGCTCACACCACTTCACAAGATAGCAGCAGGGATGAAAGCAAACACCTCCTTAAAATTCTCATTGCAATCCAAACAACAGCTGTTACTCCTTTTGAGGATGGCACATGGTTTTTAGCCTGGTTATTCCTCTCATCTCTTTTAAATTCACTTGTTAGTAGATTTTTTTTTTCCTCCAATAAATCTTCTGTTATACCCTGAAGCTTTTCATTTCAGAGCTGGGAACAACAATAAGGACAGCGGGCCTCTCTCTGCTTTTTCTTTGCTGCTTAAGTGGTAACGCATTTCATATTACCCTGGATTGCTGGGTTCTAAAAGCCTTTCCCTTTCAAAATGACAGTATGATACATTTCTTCAGCTTCTGAACCTGGTTCCTAACCACAGCGTGTTCTGCACACATCCCAGAGCTGTATGTCTTCTAAGAGACCATGACAGCCTTCATTCCTGCAGCTGTTCCTTGAGAAGTTCAGATCTTCATAAGTCTTTTGGGCTCGGATGAAAGATGATCTGAACACCCTTTTCTTTGACTGATTCACCAGTACATATTACAGATCATAATTTGGCCATAACTCCGAAACTAAGCAATTCTGTGAAGCCTGAACACATGCCCAATTCCATTTGAGCTCTGGTTGTAATATAGAACTAATACTTTATCAATAATGTCTATATAATTTATCCTATTTCAATCCTCCCCATGTCACCTGTGGTCCAAAATGCGCTGAAGGAGAGAAGATAAAACATTTTACAATTGCTTTCAGTTTAGATAACGAGATCTGCATGTTTATCAATCTGAACATCAATTTGCAGAACTTTTCACTAGGAAGCAAATATTAAATTAGAGGTGCCAAAGTAGTTTTATTCTGAGGGATTTCTTAGAGGAGAAGGAATAAATTAAAATGTAAAGAAATACCCTAATGGGAAATTTGAAGTCTACAATATTTTTAAAAACGATGCATTTATTATAAGTATCTATGCTTTCCTTCTCTTGCATTTTTTAGCATTAAGACGAGCACTTGCATTATGGTAAACTTTTAGTGAGCTCTAATACAGAAGCACTGTTTGCAAATATTATTAGATAATAAGCTAGAACGTTATTAGTCTGAATTTTCTCATTTATTTCTCTGTTTTGTTCCTAATCTAATTTTCTATGCAGTTTTTCTACTTGAAACTGAAGTATTGCAGGTTTGACACCTTTCAGAATGAAAATGCTTAGGGAGTCACAAAAGAAGATGATTAACTGTGAAAGAACTGAGTGCTACTCATGCAAATTCCCTTTGAAGAGATGGAGTTCTAGCACATGGGTCTGAAATGTTGGTTTACCTGAAGACATCTTGTGTCCCACAGATTTAAGATTGCATTAGTTCAACAACGCTGCCAAACTCTCCCAAGAGCTGCTTTTTTCACAGCTTTCACGCAATCCTTTATCTCCTTTAGATTTGCCATCAAATAAAAATTTGTGGGGGTTTTGTTCAGCTTATGGCCATACACAGAAA
This sequence comes from Corvus brachyrhynchos, assembly GCF_000691975.1. Classification (NCBI taxonomy): domain Eukaryota; kingdom Metazoa; phylum Chordata; class Aves; order Passeriformes; family Corvidae; genus Corvus; species Corvus brachyrhynchos. The sequence goes on along the minus strand of NW_008239283.1, from coordinate 8,081,368 downwards.
CCTTAAGCTGTTCTTCTTTCAGGACGTCTGTGAGGCAGTGGACAAGTTTACATGACAATGCAACAGTGCATTGAGTTATTGCTGGCTTAAGACAATATATCTGTCAGCTCAATGCCACGTAAGTCTTACTGACTCTAAGGTGAGTTTATTAGGTTGCACTAATGCTAATTTAGGGAGGTCATTAGTCAGTGACATTCAACCTGACTGCAACCAGCCAGCTCAGGTGTCTTTGCACTGAATTCCTTAGCACTGTAGGCTGCAAGGACAACAGAGACAAAGGTGCAAGTTGTTGGAAAGGTGGAAATTATGTTTCCTCACATCTTTAGTGACACTGATAGAAACTTAGAGAGATTGACTGTAAAACTGCCTATCATTCTCTCCAAGTCAATCAACTCAGGCTGTGGTGCCTTCTGCATTTTTATATTCCAACTGAACACATCTCAAGAATATGAGGAATACTGAGATGCCATAATACTAAGGATATTGCAAAAACGTTCTGGTGCTCAACAAAATCAAGATCCAGATTTGTGCTGGAAACAATCCAGAGATCATTGCTGAAAGAATCATTTCACTTCCTTAAGAACAAAGAAAACCACAATACTACAAGACCCCGTGAGGCAGTAATTTGTAATTATTAACATGAATCAATTCAAAACTAATAGAACACAGCATAAATGGTAAACAACACAAGTTGCTGCAATTTCTACTAGCTTTCTTCTATTCCAGCTCTTTATTGCTCCATTGTTCCCACTCTAATTTCAGCCTCATCTGATTTGCTTTGAACGAGACCTGTTAAGTCTTGTATTTAGCTTAAGGATTTTTTCCTGAAAACAAGATAAATCAACCGTTTGCAAAGATGTGAGCAGTTTCTTCCATTTATCTCAGTGGCCACAAGCAACCAGCATTAGGAATCTCCTTCCCTGGAGATAGAGACTCTAAAGCGATCTGGATACCATCCAGAGTAACATGCTCCAGAGGACCCTGCTTGAGCAGGGAGTTTGGATTAGATGACCTCCAGCTGTCTCTTCAAACCTTGCCCAATCTGTGATTCTGTGAAACAGAGAAGGTGAATGTTTGCCAATGTTCCCTATAAGAACTATAGCAAAACTGTAATGTTAGAAAACAGCATTTAAATTAATTACAAAAATATTCATTCCCCCTTCATATACCATAATCCAACACCTTTTCACCTCTTTTGTTGTAAGCAAAACTACATGATGCAGTTGACATATATTTCTTCACGTAATAGGAATTGAGTCAAATATTAAAGAAAAAACTAACAGAAGCTCTGGTACTGGTATATAGAAAGGAACCTGGTCTGCATGGCTCAGACAGCAATGCTGCTATTCTGCTCCAACAGGAGAACAAAGATAATTACAGTAATACAGTAAGAAGCGGAGCAGTTGCAAGACTGACATGATGATATATGAAAGGCTACTGCAAAAACAAGGAAAATCATCTGTTCTGTTCTTCATGTTCTTCACGGTTATCCAGGACAAGAACTTAATAGCAAAAAAGAAAATAAAAAAAACCCAAAAAAGCAGATTATCATTGTTAGCTTTCTTCCCTGTTTTTTTAAGGAACAAACACAACTTTCTAAATGTGAAGATAATTAGGCAGTGAAACAGATTGCCTAGGGAAGCTGGGAAATCTCAAACTCCAGAGATGCTACATAATAATTTAGACAGGTCAAAAATGACGCTTAAGCCTTCCATCTTGCTTTTTTAATTATTATCTTACGAGCATGACTTTTTAAATGGCACAGTTTCTTAATAAATACAGTGTGTCAATTAACATGTCTAAGTATTATACATCTCAGTTGGCTTATGCTAGGAGAATGAAACACTGAATAAATACTCAAATTATTTTATTTATTAGAGACACTTATTTTCTAATTAAGAGGAAAATACACTCTTGCTTGTATAACTAAGGGATTCAGCAGTGTTCCCAATGAGGCCAAAACTCTCACGCATTTCAATGACATAGCAGTAATTATGAGCATCATCATCTATGTAAGACTTTTTAATACAAAATCAAAAGAAAAACCGAACTGAACAATCTTTTGCTTAAGAAGAGAAAAAGCACCCTCATGCTTTGCCAAAAGAGGTTGGCATGGATGACGAGTTCCTGCTGGATGAGAGAGAGAACAATGTACTAGCTTCTTCCTACAATGTGCTTATTTTCTTAATTACATTATATAGAAGGAATTTCATTCCATCTGCTTTATTGGTGACAATTTGCTTGTATTATGGAGTTACTACAAAAGTCAATGACACAAACATAGTGAATGTGAAACAATAAAACACATGCAAAGTGAGAAGGACTCTGTTAGTTTAAATGTTCAGGCTGGTTTTCATGTGCCAGCTTCACGTTATAATGAAAAAACTTGCTCATCTTCCTAATCACCTCATTTTTAATACTAGTTTTGCTCACTGCTACAATTTAATCTCTTCAGACACTGAAGTCTTTATAGGACAGAAGTCATTTATATGATTAAAAAAATCTCAGTATTGCAATTTGGGTTCTGATGGGACTCCGCTTCACTGAGATCTTCATACTTAATCACTGAATATCTAAAATGAGAATTTTATATCAGCAGGGCTTAAGGACAGAGCTATGGAAAAGGAAACCCATCCATCTTCCAAATGGTAAGTGTTCCCTTTCCATAAAGTTGTAGGGAAGACTTGTATAAACCAATGGTTCACTCTCATCTAGAAGATTTTGTGCCAAAATATCCCCTCCATCAAAAAAAGAAAAAAGAACTTTTCAGGATTTATAAACAAATGACAGTGATGAAGGGCATGGGAGGAGAAGGTGTTCTCACAAAATGAAATGGGAGACTGTGACTGCATGTCTGAAGTAAGGAAGTTACTGACAGAAGTATGTGCTGTCACAAAATACCAGCAGAATGGATATCAGAATCCTTTATTGTCTTCCATAACAAGTCCAATGGGTTATTCAAAAGTTTATCGGGCCCTTAGTAAATCTTGAAAAATATTAATGAAGCCAAAGTCTGATCAAGGTTCAAGGAAAAATTGGACCCATCTCTGGACAGTTGCTCACAGAGGTGTCCAGAAATGAAGTTCAGAAATGGCAAGTGGTGAAGGAGTTACGGGTCTAACACTTTAGAGTTTATGTTAACCTCAAAGCTATTGGCTTTCAGAGGAGCAGCTTCTTTGGGCAGAATAACTGCTTTCTTCTGAGTTCTGTAAATTGACCTCTGAAACAGCCACAGCTGGTTACTGTCAAACACTCCGCAGACGTAATACCATATGCTCCTTCCTACGCTTTGTTTTCAGAAACAGTGCCATGGAGATGCCCTGAAAATGCCCACTAACTGGTATTTTTCCTCAAAGAAGAAAGTCTTTCCGCTAAGTTTCCTAAAAAGAAAACGTAATCATTACCATCTGAGTAAACCTGTGGTTAAAATCAATGCAACCTTACAATAATCAAATGTTGCTCATATTATTTAACCACTTAACAGAAAGTTAAGAAGCTGAAGTTGTAATAACATTTCCATTGTAAGCACAGTTCACATGTCAAATGACTTAGTCAATTCTACTTTGTGACTGCATACTAAGTGATGTTATAACATGTTTGGCCACCAACCTCAAAATTATTAAATCCTCACCACGTATTTCAATGTGGGACACTCAGCTGCATTCAAAACACACTCGTCCATGAATTTGCAATTGACTTGTGCTGTGCAATGCAAGCAAACTGCAGAAAGATTCTATGTAAGGTGAAAAAGCCTTTTCCCCTCCATTTCTACCACACAGCAGATTCCCACACCTTGAGATGAAAAGGGTCTTTGAAAGCTAAGCCTCCACGTAGTAAGCAAATGTTACCTTGCCAGAATTAGCAGCGAGCCCTTGATACCTAAGGCTGTGTATGGGTGAATATTATTTTAACTAGCTTCATTAATTTAAAAAGAGAGTTTCCATCCTGTGGAATGCACAATGAAAATCTGCCTTCTGGGTTGACCTCTTAAAACCTCACTGCAATAGCTTTTCTGACTGCCTTTCAAAAGGAATTTTAATTCTGCCTCAAATTCATCTGTTTATTAAAAAGGGATGCTACTTCCTTACTTTAAAGAGAAAGGGAAAAGTAGTGTTAATTTGTAGTAGTCCTAATGCACGAACCGTTGCCCTCTTGGGTGCAATATTGCCACTGACAAAGCAATGTGAGATGTTATCGCTGCAGTAATAAAACCAAGAAAACATTTCACAACAGCAGAGTGCCTTAATCCCACAGGCTTTACAGAGATAGCAGTGCAGGAATTGTGGCTCTCTGAAATGCAGTCACACACACTCAACTTGGTGCCATTGGATGAACCTGTTGGAAAAGGCTGAGGCAACTCAACCACATACAGGACAGCAGAGAGGAGGAATTGAAGAGCACCATCTCTGAGGGAAATTCCAGTGGAATTTAGGTAGGTTGAATGCAACCTGGTACTTAAACAGGTCTAACATTTCCAATTATACAATTTTAAGAATAAACATTCCACATGTGCCAGAACTCCCGTTTTTCAATCTGCTGTTGGATAAATTTTTATGTGAGATAAAAATGAGATCATATTTAAATGATCTCAATGAGAAAGAAACCCCATCCACTGTCAAGGTTGGAAGAAAGCTACTTGGGAGAAAAGAAACACTCCACAAAGCCCTGTAGATGGTAAGTGGCCTTTGAGAAGTCATGAAATACTAGTATAACTGACAAGCTTTAAAACAGAAAAAGGCCAGACAGAAAACTGTCTAAGCATTAGTGTCTCAAAGGATACAAAACACTGTCTTCAGCCGTAAAATACATTGTTCTAAAGCTTTTGTGTATGAATCGTGGCTTTTTTGTTTGGTTTATTTGTATTGCAATGATGAGCAGGAAGACAGAGGAAGGAGCCAGAAAAGCACAAGGCACTCCTATCTTACCAGCAGGCCCCTAAAAGAGCTCTCAGTTCATTAGAAAAGCCCTGGAGAGTCCCCTTCTCTCAAGCTAATCATCCTGGAGAGCTCATTTCTCTGCAGTCTGTCTGTCCAAGACCAACAGAACGACCCTTTAATCTGCACAGGCTAAATTGAACCAACGGGGGCTGGCAGAAACATTAAATTAATGAATCATTAAAGTTTGTTTTTTGTGAGAAGCAAGTGTCTGAGTAGAAAAATAACAATAAGAATGGCTAGAGCTCTGGAGTGCAGTGGTTTCATGCTGGCTGCACAATATCCATCATCGCAGGACTTAGAAATCCATCTTCACATAATGTTTCATCCCACTCTCAGTAAGGGCCTGGAAAAGTCGCATCTCTCAAAGTCATATAAGTCAAACTGTACTTATTACTAATTCAGGCTGAGCAATGCAACAGCATTAACTCTAGCATGAAATACCACAAGCAGCAGATGTCCAGCAACAACTGCTTTCCTACAAATAAACAAAACAGAATGTTGAATTCTTGAGCAACATCTAAAGAACACCAAACTTCACTCAGAGACCCAGCAGAGAAGTAAAACAAAGCAAAGCATACTGCTGTGAGATGCTGAACTTCCTTATAGGGGCAAAAAATGCCTAAGAAAGACAAATGAAATCAAATTTATATCCTAGAAAGGAGGAGTAGGAAGAAAATATCCATAGATTGAAATAGCTTATTTTATTGAACTTCATGTAAATAAAGATGAGTTTATGTAAGTTCATCATTGTTCACAAAGAAGTTCTCAGTGTCAATTCAGTAAAAACACTTTAATTACTGCTTTGAGTAGACACTTTTTCATGTACTTATTTCAAGCACAATTCTCTAAAAACAGAGCTATCAGCTTCACAAAAGGTGGGGATTAAAAGACTGAAGAATCAAATTATTCCATTTGTTTAAAGCAACTTGATAAACTCCCATTTTCCTCCAGCTGCCATACATAGCTTTCCCATAAAAGGAAACTACTTTGGCTAACTTGAGTTCAGAAGTAAAAAAAATCTTTTTTGCCCTGACCAGAGAAGTACCTGCAGCAAAGCTCTAAAAGAACAGAAGAAGAAATTTCAAGATGAGACCAAATGTTCTCTGCACGATGGGACATGGTGGGCTGAGGCACAAAGAGGAGCTTTCAACTAAGAGAACTTGGGTGAAAGTGCTGCTATTACAAAACCATTTTGGGATTAACACCACCCACACAGAGACTTATTGGATCCAAGAGACTTCAAGGCATGGAGTCACTGCTACAGCTTCAGCATCCCTAACAAAGTCAGGACCAATTAACCCTACTGATATTCTGCACCATGTGCCAGAGATTTCTATGCTGCAACCAGCTTAAACCAGTTTGAAACAAGGCAATCAGGAGCTATCAAACAAGACCACAAAGCAGTCCTTGTTCTACACCTGGAGGTTCAGAGGATGAAGGGCAAAGTTTCTCTTGTAGCCTTCCCAGTTTTGCTATACAACACGTTGATTGGACACTTCACTGTGCCCAAATATTCCAAATTTGGAATAGCCCTCACTCCTGAGGAGGATGGCACATGCTTTGGGATGGTGAGAAATACAGCACATACTGAGTGCTACAATTGCTCCCTGCTGATAGAGTTGTTATGTTCATTGCTCAATGTGGAGCCACACTACTGTGATTAGTTACCATGAGCTATCTAATGCCACTGCTTAACTATTTTTATGCTACTGCCCTCACAAAAGCAAATATTTTCTTAAATATAATTCCTGTGTGCATTTTCCACAGCTGTCTTGTGAGCAGAGAAAACATTCCTTCACTCAGGAGCACTTTGCTTTGGCAGGGAAATGATGCAGAATACTGTTCCTGCTACAAAGCCATCACGCTACCATCTTTTCCCTCTTTCCTGCAAAAAACTGCTCACAGTGTCGGCTGAACAAGCCAGCTTCACACAACACTGCCAGATACCAGCCACAAACACTTCACAGATTTGACTGCAAACACTTCCTAGAATCTACATCCAGAACCAGCTCTCTCAGAAACCACACCACAGTATTTTAAGTGACATTTAGCCCTCAGACACGAAAGGAGCATGTTCTACATCAATGGCACCAGTGTCTCATTTAACATATAGGGCAGCTGTTGAGTTAAACTTCCCTCCACAACACTGACAATTTTCGTTAGATTGCCTGGAGCTCCTCTCTTGGAGGACTGTGCTAAAGGCAAACTTATAAGTTTGCAAACAGCTTGTATTGTATATGAAATATAGCCAGGAAGAAAAGGAAAGAATCTAAGGGAGAATATCCTCAAATATAAATGCTAAAGAAAAAATAGTCCTATGCTTTTTATTTATTTACAATGAAGCTGCTCAATTTAGAAAAGACAGATGTCATCCACATTCACAATCTTAAAAAAATATATATAAATAAAGAGGACACCTGGCAGCTAAAGTTATTGATTTTCAAATTCCTGTGGTACAATAAATCTAAATAAATTGAATTAGGCACTTTAAAGTACAAACTACTTTGTTCCTTTAAAATCAGTACAGGGGATAGAAATGCAAGCTTCTGATTTCCATTTCATCTTGATACAAATAGAAGAGATACTTTCTATCAAAAAGTACAACATGAGATGTGAAAGCTTCCTGCTGGAAAGTACTGTTAAAGAAAGAGAAAGATCCTCTTAATTAAGGTTGTCTTGTATTTGTCTCTCTAAAACAGACATGATCAATAGGTGCAGAATAAAATAGATTGCTGCAGCTCATTTCATTAGGTGAAGAAAATGTCTCCATAGAGATTAAGCATGTCTTTAATATCTGAAGGTGGTAACACCTGTCTGCTTGAAATTGTTAAAAACAACCAGAACAACCCAGATTACTAGGAGCTGCGTAATTCTTACTGCTGTCTCCCCTATGCCAAACCACCAACCCCATATTACAGAAATTATCTTTAGGGCCCTTATCTAATTGACCCTTTGTACTAGCACTAAATGTCACATCCGTCCCCAGCAACAGCTGCTCGACCGAGCAAGGTCCTGTCTGTCACGCATATTTCTGCATCAGAGTCACCCGGGAGCTCCGGCAAAACGCATCTGGGGGGACAGGGAAATGGTGCTCCTGCATGGCCAAGGACAGGAATGCGAGGAGGGATTCTGCATGCTGGAGGAGTCTGGGAGGAGCATCTGCAGAGCAGCATCCAGCAGCAAAGGCACCCTGCCAGAGGAAGACAAATGGCGAGGACAGTTCTCAAGTAAAAGGCTGAGCACAGATTTACGGCAATTACCGTCCCGAGTGCGCCTTCTCCGAGCTTCCTCTCACCCCAGTTTTTTTCCACCTTGCCAAGTCCCCATTTTAAAAGGAATGCAGCCAAATGGTGAGTAATGAACCAGTGCAAGGAAATTAGTCAGGCAGGGATGGATGGATGGATGGATGGACGGACGGACGGATGGATGGATGGATGGATGGAACACACCCATTCCGCTGCTGCTTCTTATTTCCAAAAAGGGTTCTTGGTTACTCTTCTGTTTTCTCTAACCACCTCACCTGTGCATGAGGGAATTAGAATGCAGAAGATGGGTCTGGCACTGTGGAAAGTGTTTTGCAGCAGTGTAAATGACTAACAGAGGATGTGAAGCCCTGAAAAACCAATCCCACTATTGTTTTATGTTTTCTTTCGCAGAAGGGTAAATAAAAATGCTTCTTGGAAGCCAAACAATAGGAAGGACCAGAATGAAAAGCAGCTGAACCAGAATTACCCCTTCATGCTGCACCTTTGCTGAAGTGAGAACTACTATAGGACTCAAGCTACTTGGAATGGCATGAAGCAATTTTCTGCCAGCAAAAGCCCTGAGCTGAGGAATTACTCTGCACCCAGGCTCAGAACCTGCTAGAGCTTCCACACAGCCAAAGATCCATGAAGCGTTCCCCCACCCATGTTGAAGGAATTGTTTTGATTGTAACTACACTCACACCATCTGTCTGAGTTGCCTGAACAGTACCATGTGCACAGTTTGAGCTGCCCTCTCAGTACAGATATTTACATGCTCTTGCACAATACACTTACTGAAAGATGGATGAAAAGGAGGCATAATCCTACTGAGGCAGCTGCAGGAAATATTTAGGGAGAGGCATTTGGATTTGGCATGACTTGGGATGTTCAGCAAATCATTAAAACATTCTCATCAGCAATGCACAAACACACCCACATCCATGTACAACGGAAAGGTAGAGGCCTGGGAAACAACTTTCCCACTTTCCCCATTCCTACTGAAATTTATTTTTCTCTTGCCAACTAAAAGTCCCGCAAGAGTTGACTAAAAGGTGGTGAGTTCTCCACTACATGCAGATTCTGACTTGAGAAAATTTCACTCAACTTCTGACACTGACTTGGAAGAACCATCACTGTAAATAAGTCACTTGTTAATGGTGCCTTTCTAAAGTAAGGCTTGTGAGCACTTCACTCTTTTCATATTTTCCGTTTAGACCAGCTGCAAACCAGCAATGAAAAACCACTATTTGTACTTTAGCAAAACCCACACAACTAACATGGAAAGACTAAGAGTGTAACTGCAAGCACCATCCACCAATTCCTGGGGCTGAGGTTTGTGTCTCCACACTCTCAAACCTAAGAGAAAGCCATGACAAACAGTTTTTCTGGGTTGTGACTAATCGTTCCCAATGAAAGGAGATATTGGCCAGCCTTGTCTAAACAAACCAGATGAGGCATGTTCAGGAAAGGTGTTAGCTAATGTTTTAAACACCACTTAGCTCCTACTTTAGGTAAACAGTTTAGCTAAAGCAGTTGGTAAACTCTGGCCATTTTCCTAGTCTGGACAGTGGCAGAAGTTGCTTTGTCCGGATTTTGACTCTCATGGTTTATGTGAACAGATATTTTGCTTTAAACAATTCCACAAATGGAATAGGCTATGATGGCCACTAGGAATTTTTTTCTCAGGTGTGGCTGGGCTACACCACATCATCGGTGGGCACATCCATGCCTTCCCCTTCCTCACCACTTACCCAGAAACAACAGGCTTCTGCTGAGGTGGGAAGAAGTAAGTCCATCCTCTAAGATAAAGCAAGGCTTGTAAACTGAGGGAATATGTTTTGTTGAACGGACATAGCAGAAAAAGTGACTTTGAGACACATAAACTGCTTTTTTCACTTCTGTCCCTGCCCTTGGACCCTCCTACCTCCAACAGAATTTCTTTGTCTAATGGGGTGAACTACCCTACTGGTACCTGTTACTTACCATTGTCTAGATGATCACCCAGAAGTACTGCCAAGATTGCACCAAGGTTTTGGGGATCTACAGTTTTCAGTATCTACATTTAAATAATATGAATCCCAAATGCTTGACAATAAAGGAGACTCATTTATAGTGGGACTAACTCTTTTCAAAGCTGCAGGAAGTTACAATAGAGGTGGTTTTGATGTAGTTCTGGTTTACAGGGAAGAACCTTCTGAGGTTTCAGAAGGGAAAGGTGACTGAAACTGTTTGTGCACGGACAAACAACAGAAGCAACAGAATGAGGATGATGGGACTTAAAAAGACTTCAGTAAATTCAGGGAACTGGCTTCAAAAAGAAAACACTGAAAAGCTGCCAGAGGGAAAGGACAGAAGCAGGACAGAAGCAGGAGAGTAGGCAGGAAGGTATTAGCTGCTCAGATTCACAAGTTTTGAAAATCCAACACAGAAACAACTTCTTGTGGCTAAGAATGATTGTGAAATAACAGCAAACCTCTCTTGCCCCAAAATCAGAACCTACATCTCAAGAGAAATACAAGTACTGAGAGACATGAAAGATGAAAAGAGAATATTCTATATCAGAAGGAAGGAATCAATGATTGAGAGAGACTAAAGTAATCCATGCTTTCATAGTTCCATGTCTTTACAAAAAGAGCTTACCTATGACCAGAAACTTCACACTATTCTAAAAATCAGTCAAAACCACAAACTAGAATAAGGAAGGAAGCAGATAAAAAAGGTAAGACAGGGTAAATGCAGTCAGGCCTGCAGTTCTGGTGAAATCCAATACTGAATTTAATCAGAAAAACACAAACATGTGAACCATTGCAATCATCTTCAAGAATCTCCCATTAACATTAAACACTCAGCAAAGTGGGAAAGTGAAATTTTCCAATTCTCTCTAGAAAATGAAGGCTTTGGGGAATAATTAGAAGCAGAGGGTGAAAGATCTGGATTAGTTTAAGAAGAAGGAATGTGAGAGGAGTACAGTAACTCAATATATTTTAGCAATATTTAAGGAAGACAGCAATTAATTGCTCATCACATTTACAGAATGAAAGACAAGTAATTGGCTCTATTTGCAGAAGAGAAGGTTTATTAAGGTCAGACTGTAGAGAATTTTTTCCTAAGTATGGACAGTTAAGGATGGGAATATGTCCCAGGAATATTTGTTGAACTGCGTTCACTAAAAATGCTTACGAGTAAAAAATCCAGCTCTCAGGAACATCTTGGGATATTCAGCTGTGCCACAGAAAAAGGGAGTGAGTCATGAAAAATGAAGCTGTGTAGTTTCTTGAAGTCCCTTCCAGGGGTAGATTAAATTTCAGTGATTCCCAAAGGCTTCAGGAACAAACCTGAGGTGACATTGGGAGGGAGGGGGAAAATAAAAGAACAAAGCAGCAAAAAGCAAAGCCCACCTCCAGGTTGCTGCTAGTCTCACAACTTCTGGTTCTTTTAGAAAAGCTGAAATGACTTTGCAAAAGGATTCAGAAGAATATGCCTTTTTTGGACAGTGATTCAAACCTGAAGCTGTGCTGTAGGCGCTCCGAACTGCTCCCACAAAAGCCTTCTACTTGGCTCCTTAGGCTGAGAAAACAGCCTTCACAGCTAAATCAACCCTCCCAAATACTGTTTGCTGCTCTTGATAACAATGACACATCTTAGAATGCTGACTTGAAAAGCAAGCAAAATCCTTGCAAGGAGGGGTAAGGTATGTGACCCATATTAGGCATGGAGTGGACCAAAGTTCCCTTTCTCTAAGATGTCAGCAGCTCACAGACCCTTGCATTTAATCAACTACTGGAGCTGGGGAAACATTTCCTTTGCCTGAGCATTGCTGAAGTGATATCACTGGTGTGAAGAAGAAAATTTGTACAATGATTGCAACCAGAAGTTTCTGTGCCATCGGGGTGGTGTTTAGAACAACTGAGCACAAAGGCTCTCTCGACAGAGATGTGCTGCTTGTTATTATCTGCTGGACAACAAAATTTCCTGACAAACTCTTTGGTGAATGAGCTCAAAAATGAACGTTTCTTTCCCTTCCCAAGATAAAAATGTCACTCCAGTGAAAACAAATTTTTCTCTTGCTTTTTTTAAAATAAAAATCACAAGTTTTTTTCAATGGGTAGGTTCCTACAACAGGAGGCGGCGCATCTATGCCAGACATCATACCTCGTACTATTACACTAAAATTACCTGCCCCAAGGAAGGCTTCTTCTACCTGAGTAAAGAACAATGCTGCTTACACCACCAGTTCCTGCCTGCATGGCCTTTAGGAGTCAGAGATCATCTTTCCTCTGCCCAGGACTAGTAGATGTTTCTAATTATAACTATAAAAACCTCTGGTACGGGGGGAAAGTCGTTGTCTGCCATAACATTTATAGTAGTTATACACATTAAAATGTTGGAGAAAAATGATCTAATGATACAGTGAAACTGGCTCAGTAAGAACTGCTGCAAGATTGGGAGGCTAATACAAAGGTATTTTTAAGTGAGCAATTAAAAGCAGCCCTCCAATAGTTTGCTGTTTGTGAAATTAGTAAGGCATAGAAACAAAAATGTTTTGGGAAATTTAACTTCAGGATTGTTTCTGTGGAAAGAAGAACACATTCCAGATGAGTGAGGCTTTGGTAAGTTTAATACTAACCACGTATTGTAAATACTCTTCTACGAAGCCACACAGCTACAGCGCAGCGTGGTGAGCACAGACTGTGTGCAAAGTTTAACACGTTTAGTTTGTATGCAGATAGAACATCAAGCTATGAGTAAACCTGCTTTATGTTCCTTTTCTTCTGACTGTCCTTGCTGTGAAACACAATGCACTGAAATAAACCTGAATTACAGGCTGACTTGAGATCTGCTTCTTATTTTGGATCACTTAAGCTACATCCCTGGATTTTTACTATACTATTCTTCAGTTATAACAAATATAACAGATGCTCAGTGTACTTCCATTGCCATCAGCAGCTCTTCATATTCCTACAGTTTTCCTGAAACACAAATACTTAACAAAGCTTTCTGGGGAAGCTCTTCAGCTTGTGGGTTGCTTAAAAGGAAAAATGGGAATTATAAGCATGTACCTTATAAAACAGCATAATAAAAATTAAATTTATCCAACCAGCAAACAGAACATCTGTCAAAGGAGAGAAACAAAACTCAACAAGAAGCCCAGTTCAGTGGCTACTACCTACATATACCTTTACTTGTCTGTAGTATAATATTATCTTGAAGAAGTGCCCTCACACTATAGTTCCTTGAACTAGAAAATTTCCACGATTCCCACAGAATAGACAAAACCCAACTGCAGATACCCTGGAGGGAAATTAACATTAAAGAAAGGAGCCCTAACAAAGAAATGCAGTTCCATTCAGTGAGGAATGACACCCTACAATCAACACTTTCAGGCCATTCCACAGTCTAAAATCTGTGCTAATAAAAATCCCTCAGAATGGTAAGCTGACAATTCTTCTCTACACCTTAGGCTTCGACTCCACAAACATCATTGTGGGATCCACTGAGGCCATCTCTCAGCAGTTACTCTAGAAAGTTTGCCAGGGTAAAACTAGTCCATGTCACCATTCCTTGAACAGGCAGCACATGGTATAAGCAGCACATCACCATCACTGTGGAGCTTTTGATACTAGAGCATCAGAAGACCTAAAGCCAGATTAACTCTACTATCAGTCAGTGTCTCTGAAAAAGCTGAATTTATAACACAATTTTTATGAATGCTTTGTCATCAGATGGCTTCCAAGCTGTTTATACATGTCTAATATCAGAGAAGTCCTAAAAAGTTTAGTTCAATATAAATCCTGTTTTTCAACTGCATATAAAAAAGCATACCCCAGTGAAGAATTCAACATTGTTTCCCCAAATCTGTCAGCTTTGAGTGCCAGAACTTAACTTTCAAGTCACACCACTGGGAGATGCATATGCTCACTAGTTGTAAAGATTCTGTTTTAATGGTTATTTTTGTTTCAAAAATAAATTATTGTTTCTGAAATCTTTCTGTATATTCCTCAAGATCAGGAAAAAATATTAGAAGGGAGGCTACAAACAAAATCTAGATGAATATATTTTCAGTGATGCACTTCACTCATGAGACATTGCTTATTTTTGCAAAAAAACACACTTAAGCTGAAGAAGAGACATTACTCTCTGTCTCACATGGTACACAGCAATGCATTAGTGGAGTATTTTCTTAACTTTGAAAAAGTGGGTTTTGCTAGCAACACTGCTCATGGATGGCCCTAGGTTCCTTTGGTCTCAAACAATTGCCATGTCTTTGCAATTTGTAGAGAATTTTGGTGGAAAACAGCTGCTAAAGGTTTCTGAAACTGGCAGTTGGAAAGCATCTCCTACAAACTTGGCTTCCCCCTCCTGCCCCCTCTTCTGGAAGTCACGACACTCGCTCTCAGGCTGTCAGGGTTGTTCCCCACAGTGACACAAGAAGTCCCATGTCCCTCACGCAGTGCAAGGCAGCGTGACTTCTGCAGGAAGAGCTGCACCAAAGCAGCTTTGCAGTGCTCGGAGCAAGCTGCCCAGAGTCCAGAGAAAACCGGGGTCCCACCCCATAATTGTATCCCACTTCTGTGTCTCCACAGCCTTTTCAGGATGCATCCACTGTCCCCCAGAGGATGCATCTGCGTGTAGACTGACAGGGACAAACTCTCACAGTACCAAGGAAGCCACAGGCAACATAACAACTGACAACTCTGCTTTCAGTTTTCCAGGAATGTGCACGAGAGGTTTATGTCTGGCTCCACTGGAAGTTGTGCTGCGAACAGGGCTTTTACAGGACTGTCTCATATCCCTGGGAAAAACCACTTTATCTTCTAGTGGATGTCATGGGAACAGGTTAAGAGCAAGGATACTGGCATATTCCTCTAGTGCTCAGCAGAAGTTGGCCTCTGTCTCTGGGTTATGGCTATGCCCTTACCCTACTGCCAGCTGGGAACAGGGTAGTGAGGTGACACAGAGACCTCACTGTGCCAAGTAGGATTTTTATCTCATGAATGCAGAGGCTGGTTGCAGGCTGGCTGGGATTGTGGCCTTTTCCACCATTCTAATGCATTTCCTGCCTCAAAGGCTCTGGTTATGCAAATTAAACTGTGACTGGAGAGGCTCTGATGCAGCTGAGCAGGATTCTAAATCCCACTGTCCAACATCTCCTTTCCTCATGACGCCATGTCTCATGTGACTTAAGTGCCAAAGCTTGATTTTTCAGTAAACTCACCTCCTTAAAAGCTCTATGTAAAAGGAAAGCACAAGTGAGCGCAGACATTTAGCATGTCAGCTGAAGAAGGAAGGGAGACAGCCAAAGTTCAGTATACCAGGAGGGGTAGATTTACACATCCTACATGTTTTGTGCTCTTACTGTGGTACCCCATTTCCCTGCCCCTTGGCAAGGAAGGGCTGTCCAGGGCTGGCTCCCAGCAGTGGCCACTAGACCACCACCCCCTTCACACTGGGCAGCCAAATGCTGCTTCTGGTCCCAAGTTTTGCCTGCCTTACCCTCAAGCAGGGCATGAATTTGGGTTGCCTCCCTCTCCCCAGATGCTATGTTATGCAATTTCTGTGAGCCTCAGTAACTTTTGAGACCTCTTCTGCATTGTCAAACATGGTAGAAAACCAGCAAGCTGGTTTAAATCTATCCTGGTGAGGGAATGAGGTGAATTCATAGACAGTGTGATCATACAGCCTTATTTGCTTGGAAAATCAGGCCGAAAATCCCAAATAGAAACAGAAAAGCCTGTCAAAGGTTGTTTCTAAGATCTGCTGGAATGAGAGTGTGGGTTATGAGGAAGAGCTCCAGGAGCTGGCCTGCTTCCTCCCCACATCCCACATGCAGGGCTATGGTTTGACGGTCCCCCTCACCAGCACTGTTGGGACTGCATCCCCCTTGGCCTGGCCCAAACCAGAGCGGTTTGTGTCGCACAGGAGACCAAACTTTAGACAGAAAATGAGGGAAGTTAACCAGGCCCTTCCCTGAGGTGCAAAAATCACATTCATGCCCCAAACCCCCAGTGCTCTCTCCGGTCAGGGCTGGGTTTTTTCCCCAATATAAATAACACACTTTTGCTTCTTAAAAATGAATTTCAGAACAAAGCCCATCAGTACCCTGCAATCCAGAAGGCACAGAAGGGCTTTCCAGTTTCGCTTTCCCCAGCCCTCCACAGTCCCCCTCCACAGGGTCACCTCCTCCTCACATGTGTCCACCCTTGGCATTAAAAAGTAACAGGAAAATCTCCAGGACCCAGGTGAGCCCCATCACTGGCATTGTGCACCTGCACTCCAGACAGGACTAAACACACAGCACAATGCTGATTTGTTTCTAGTAGTACAGAAATTTACCAGAAAAAAACCTCACAAGTAAAACACGGTGAAGCTCCAGGCATTCACAAACTGTTCACAGAAATGCAGCCACGCTAACAGGGCTTCATTTGCTGTTTAAGCATATGCAGTCTCGGATCCCTAAGCTGTCAGCGATTTTACTGGCATACATACAACTGACAAAACCACTCAGCCTCTTTTGCAAAAATTTCCAGTCCTCCCATGATGTTCCAATTAGATCTGCTACTAATAACTGTCAGCTTTGTGAATTATTTCACATAATTCACTTGGGCAGAAATCTTCCTTACAAATCCATGTCTGGGATTGAAGTAATCGACCATCACTCACTCTCACACCATAACACAGCCACATTTCATCCCATTAACTTTCCCCTCAATGTCCCACAGTACTGCCCTGGTGATGCTTTTCTATGTGTTTGTTGAATTAAAATATACACAGGAATTTGTGAAAGTGGGAGGACCCAGAGCAGCAGCTAATCATCTTTGGGTCCAAAACAGCTTTCTCTGCAGCTGGAGGATGGCCTGTAGTCTTTCTGAAGAACCTTCTCCCATATGGAATTCAGGAGAGCATATCCACTCATTAACTCTTATGCTGTAAGTCCATCTTCTTCCTAGTCTAAGGAAAATGATTAAGAGTTGTGAATCTACCCTAGACCAGAAAAGCACAGATATTAAAACGTGCTCAATGGCTCCATAAGCATGACTGGGTGCAAATCTGACCTGTTTGTAATAGTAATGTTTTTCTCTACTTTCTAATTTACTTTGACTCAGAGAAAATATGTGGCAGTCAGTGCAGCATGCAAAATAAAATCTCAGCCTAGCAATCAGAGACAAAGCAGTCAACAAAAGCTGAAGAATTTCTTTCATCTTCTGTTTTTTGTTTTAAGAAATGCATATCTACTTTGAGCTTTAGATTGCGAAGCTTTTGATCTTGCAGGGCAATGGAAAGGAAACCTCTGCAGAAGTTTGCAGCTCATGCTCTTTTGGCAGAGGGCAAACTTTCCTTATCAGAGCAGGCACAGGACAGGAGGACCCCTCTTTGCCAGCAAATTGTAGCTGTGGCCTGAGATACATTTATATTGCTACCTGCCCATAACTATCACACAGTGGTGCAATATTCTTCTAGTAAGTGGCCACATTCCTTTTCAGAGGTGGGTGCAATGACTAATTTTCTATATATAGACTTGTTGAAGTACAAAATTATGCTGCTTTTTTCTCCTTGTAGTTGTTCTCAACATATGTTTTTCCATTCTCATTATTATGTTACTGAAACTGTATGCTGAATATTTATGAGACTGAAATAAAAGTTAACAGTGCCATTCCCCATAAATGTAGATTTTAAAAGTTTCTCATCTTCATTGTAAAATTTTCACGATTCAGAAGTAATCCAACAAGAGCATTCCTAGACAAATAATTTCCTCTACCAGTTTGTCAGGTCCAGTTTAGCTGTTCAAGGGTTACCTGATTAAAAAAAAAAATCCATCTGTGTTGGTATACAGTAATATATTAGAATATAATAGAATCCAGTCAACAAGGTAAATCTCTTGTGTATTCTCCACTTGTCTGTAAGCCATCTGCAGCTGGGAAGTTTCATTGTTAGAGGTCCATTAATGAGATCAATACAAGCTATATCCACAAAGGATTAGTTGGATCATATGCTATTGTGAAAGACTCTTGGGTTCAGCAAACTGTTTTGGTTCTCATGTGCAGTTACTCCTAACCATGCCCCTCCTTTCCTCCTCCAGCAATCCAAAACCTGGAAATGGAAGCATTCCCATTTTTCCTCAGTATCAACTTACACACACAAAAGTCAGGCAATAAATAGATTCAGGGATTCTAAATTTATCTTCAGAGGATACTCTGGGAATGATTGGGGGGGAGGGGTATCTAATAGAGAAGGTTCTCTGCCATTGCATCTACTGTATTTGTTAACTGACTTTTTCCCTGCTTTTCTTTGTGACCTATCTCAGGTCTAGTTATGCATTCAGCAGTTTTAGTTTTGGCTCCTGAGCAAGGCCAGCTGCAGCTGCTGCTACCTCGTATCAACAGCACTTAATGGCTCTCTTGTACCCTCTACTCATACCCAAGAAGTCATAACTTCTATTTCTGGATGATAATAATAGGCGCAGGTGAAAAAAAAATTATTAGACAGCAACAATAATTTTAAAAACATTCCCTCCACTTTCATCCCCTACTGTAAAGCAGCAGAAGGACAATAAACAGAGATCTGCAGAGAACAAAAGTCTGCTTGTTTCTCTGGGGAAGAAAAAACCATCAAAAAAGTGCATTTGACATAGAAGAAATACTGTCTTTCTGGTTGTGTCTGAACTCACATGACAGATACAAGTTGACATAATGCTGCAGTTATTTATCATACAGATGTTTAAAAATGCCTCTTAATAAAACACAGTAATCACATGCAGTACCACAAATCCACCAGACCATTAAAGCTAATATTTACTCAATACTAAATACCTAATGACCGTGCAAGCCTCTGAGGAACCAAATTTGGTTACTGCTTTGCTACTTGGAAAGCCAGAGCTTCAGGGAAAATAGATTATTTGGATTTTTTACCAAGCTATTCAGCTTTACATTTTCCATCAGTCAGTCACAGCCCACAAGTTTTCTGTTTCCAGAAATACTGTGCCTTTCAGCGCGTCAAATGCCAGTAATATGGATTTTTACCTTTGCATTTAGTTTTGCATTGGTTTAGCACTCATACAGAAACAGGAGAGAGAAAGGGTTTGAAGAATAAAGCAGACTTTGACCTGAGTCATGTGTGTGCACCAGCAAGTAAGGAAGGAGATGGAAGAAAGCAGGATCCCTTGCTGTACCCTTTGTCCTTTGCTTACACCCCTCTTTTCCTGCCCAGGTGGCATTTCCTGCCTTGCCTTTGCGAGGGACAGCACGAAGAAGCCTTCATTCTCTTTTCATCTTTTTATTAATGAATTTACACAGTCATACTCTGGCCCTACATATGCCACATAACTTTTAATGTTAATTTTTTTAATGCATTGTTAATTGCAATTTTCATCATCCAGAGAGAAAAGCATTACTGAGAGACAGCTTTCCTCTCTGACCAGTTTCTGTGCGGGTACAGACATTCTAGCACAGTACAGGGCTGTGTTAGAACTCCAGAGCTAGCTTGGATCCCAGGAAAAGCACAAACAGATCAGTGTGGTTCTTTGCTTGAGCAAATGGCTCATTTTCCCCTCACCACTTGGCATTGCTTTGTACAGCAGTGGAAAAACCTGAAGAAATTGCAATTCAATTGAAGCAGGCAACAACTGAGGCAAAAATCTTCACATACATTATTTGCTCAGTTCTATCCATTAGGCAAAGATGAATGCTGTAAACAGCAGGAAGGAAGAAGGCTGCTTTGGGATCCTGGGAAATACAGTGTCAGTAAATGCAATGGGCTATACATGGGTAAAACCCACAGAGATTATGCATACACAGTTATGTGATCTAAGTTACCCTTTGTTACTCAGGAGACAGATCTTGAAACCATAACATGGAATTCTCTGAAAAGCACCAAATTGAGTGCTTGGGGATGGTAAAAGGGAAAAACAGTGTCAGTGATGATTACAAAAGAAACAGAGAACACCATCTCTCTGCACGTAAACTGAGTTTTGCCCACATCTTCAACAATGGAAATGGATTTGGGACAATTAGAAAAAGACAGAGAAAAGGAAGACATAAATAGCAGAGGTACAAACCAGCTATTTTTACAAGAAGAGATTACCCAGATGAGGACTTTGCAGCCTGCAAGAGAGATCACTGTGGAGAAGAATGTGATTATGGTCTAGTATCAGGAATAGCACAGAGACAGTGAGCAGGAACAACTGTTCTCATGATGCAAGAAATAGGGGGCACCAAATGAAATGGTTGGACAGTTTGCTTAAAACAAGAGGGGCCAATTTTATTTTTTTTTATTATACACTACATAATTAAGTTGTGGAACTTATTGCCACAGGATGTTTTGAAAGCCAAAAGCATAAACGGATTAAAAGAAAAGCAATTAGAGAAATTCATGGAAGAAAGGTCCACCATGGGCTATTAAATACAATGATGCAGATACAACCTCTGGCTGAAGCAGTACCCAAATGGCTGGCTGCCAGAAGCTGGGAAAGAATATTGCTGCTGCTGGTGCTCTACACTGGCCAGCAGCAGATGCTTTGGGAAAAGAAAGTGAAGGGCCGAGCTCTGGTCTGAGTCACAGAAGGTCTTTTCTGTGACCCAGTGTAGATGTTTCAATGCTCTTCTGAAATGGACTAATTTGTCTTTGATAATCTGATGCTTATTAATATCCAGATTTAATTCCTTCCCTTTACCAGAAATTAACATAAATATTACAAGGAGCAATTATTTAAAGTAGTGCAATTACCTATACTTCATACTTTTAGATTTTCTTTTATCTAGGAATTGCTACATGACTTAAAAGCCACTTCAGCTAAACCTACTGCTGCATGAAATTTCATGTCCATGACAAAAGCTTTCTATGGCACTACAATAATGCTTCCGTGTTGAAATGCACCAGAAAAACATCTTACTAATGCACAACAGTTATTGCTTGGAGGAAGAGAAATGTATCAAAGTAATGAAAGGACACATCTTCTCTCATACATATCAGTATAAACTAAATCCAGCGCAATGAATTTCCATAGATCAGCAATGCCATAGGACAGGATCACCTCATAAAAGCCATTAAAGACATGCTATATTGTCTCAACAATACAAATTAACAATTGCATTCTTGCAGGTTTCTCTAAGGGCAGTACAAATATGCAGAAAAATCAATTACTGGAATAACAGCTAATCAATAATTCAGGGTTATGCAGAAATGCATATGCACAAGGCAGCACAAATCACTGTCAGCTTCTTGAGTTCTTCTGTTTCTGCTTTAATGTTTCTCTAGCATAGTTTTAGAATACTCAGTTATTCAGGTGCTTAAGGAACAAAAAGAAGCAATTTTATCAAAGCGAGATTTGTTCCTCCTCTGCATTTTCAAAAAACAGGGAAGATGAGATTCAGGTAGGTGGACAGATTTGAAGTGAGTGCAATTTGCACTAAAACTTTTACAACTTTTTAAGAGTTTCCAGTATTTGAAAAGTGTCCATTCCACTTCTCTTTTAGACACTCCTCCAAATACAGGCTGGAAAGGGCCCTGTTCTCATGCATTCCACAGAACATTTGTGGAGTAAAAATACATACAAAGAAAAATGTTAAACAAAGAAAAATGCTAAACAAAGGAAAGCATTACATCACCCTAAAGGGATAGCTCTTAAATTCAAGATTCACATTCAAAAGACTTAACATGGTTGGCTTCTAAAGCAAGGCCCTAAAATAAAGTGTAATAATGAGCTATTGGACATAAAAGGGGCAGCTTAACCCCGACTCCACCTTCTCTGGTTTTTCTACCTGTAGTATAAGGTCTGTGTAAGGTCTGTGAAGGGATGGTTGTACACAGGTTTCAATCTGCAGACTTTGGATGCAGAGGGCAGCACTGGAGCAATCAGCTCCCGACCTCCAGAGGCAGATGCTACTCTGACACAATACTGTAGATTTTCTATAGATAGTAGATAGATGCCCTATACTCACTCTGATAATGGTGTAGAGCTCATCCTCAGAGGCTGGACTTCCCAGAGTTACATGCAGGGGAGACCTGGAAGCCCCACAGCTGCACTGTCAGTACAGTTCTATTGCTAAAATCCCCAGTGCCCACCAAGCATCATGGGGTTTCCTGCAGCATCTTTACAGCTAAGAGAAGCCAGGTTCTGCCTCGTGCTGAAAAATCCCTCATCCAGATCAATATGATTGAAATATAATAAGCCCTTAATGTTGGATGAAAAAGTTGTAGTAAGAGGCCATAGGAAAGGCACAGCTTCAGCTTCCACTCCACCTCTGGGTAAAAGAGCTTTCAGTTACCATGGGAACACATCTTCCCACAGTATCATAAACTCCCATCTACCATGAAAACCGCAATCCAGCACCCTGAAACAATCCCTACTTTGAACACTTCCCCCTCTCCTCTTGCAGAGGCACACAGAAGCATGCATGCACACACAGGCACAGACTGACTCCCTGCTGCTACTTGCTGGGACGTACAAGTACAACAGAGCCAGAACTGTGCAGAAAGTGAGGGAAAAGCTCAGGGAAAATGCTTTATATTTTCACCATCTGACTTCAGTCTAAGGCTACCCCTTAGACAGCTTCTCTAAAGGAAATCAAGGGATGCTAGCTAAGGAAATGCAGCTTGATAGGCTTTCTTACACATGCCAACCTTGTTCTTGCAAAGGAGTCTGAAACTTTCTCAACTGACCCTCACCATAAGAATATGAATTTTTTTTTAATCTCTAGGCAACCTTGGGAGCCGCAACCTTGGGAGCAGCAACCTTCCTCTGAGACCATGACATACTACAGGAAGAAACAGTGAAGTATTTAAATCCATACCACTCCTGCTTTAAACACACATCAAGCCCTATTTGTAACAAGCATGGTTTACCTGGAAGCTTGGAAATGCCTGTTGGAAGTGGGGAGGAGAGGTTATCCATGGCACACTGGATCCAGTTCATTTATGACTGTACATCATGCATTTGATTAGGTCAACTGGTGAGACCCAAGAGATGTCCTATGCTTCCAGTTATTCATCACAGTCAAACTTTTTTCAAAACTATTCCATGCCAAATTGTAATGAAGTGCATGGACAATTCAAACTTAAAAAGAAACAATTTCAGGGCATGCTTACAGAATTATCAGTAATTGTAGTGATATGTAGTTGATGAGCTATCTATCTCCAGACCTACAAACGCTCAAATTATTAAGCAAGAAACAGTCTGATCCTAGATAATAGGGCAGGAATCCAATGACAGAGGAAAGTTACTTTATCAACAAATAGATGTTGGATTTAGCACCAATAGACAATGACCCCTTTTATCTCTGGGCCTCGGAGCACTTTAGCAACATAAATTAGCCTTGTGAGATAGCTCTGATACTCATTTATGAGCACAGAGCAATTATGTCCACTTTTTGGGCACACAGCAGTTAAGTGGCACCCATGAGGTCAAAGGAGAGTTCCAGTATCCAGCCACCAAATCTATCTAGCAACTCACTCCACTAGTAATATATTTAACCCCAATTTATTAGATCAGTTCCCATGCTTGGGTGGACCAACTGAGTGAAGTTTCAAGGATCTGATATTTCCTACAGGTAGACAGCCAGGAACTGCAAAGTACTCCCCATAGTGCAAGTCTACACCAACACCCCACTGAATGGCAGGTCCAAGAACCAGCATTTGGAGCTTCAGAAGTCTTGTTTTTCCCATACATGAAGTCAGTATTTCATGGAGACCCCTAACACCATAAAGACACCACAGTGCATTCATTCCCTCCCTAACCTGCAACCACTGACAAGAACTGAGAGACCATAACCAGTCAACACCACTACAAAACTCAGTTTTGCATAAATGATTGTCAATGACCCGTGGCTGAGAGGAGGAGGGGTGTCACCACAGCACGAGGAATGAGCCTTAATACTACACTTCTACTAAAGTGTGGCACAGGCACAGAGAGGAGCTGTGCTCAGTCTATCAGCCAGAGGCAGGTGTTTTCCTCTACTGCAGAGCTGAGAGGGAGCAGTGATTAAGGCACTCAAATGTAGAACATGCTCAGTTTTGTCACCAACTTGTGGTGTGAATTTTCACATGTTACTTTGCCCTTGTGTTTTTTCCTTCTTTAATAAAAACTGAGAGAACACCTACTGTTTCAAATTCAGCCTCCTCTGCTTTTAAGTTTGGGAGATAAGCTCCCTGGACATTCAGCCACTCACCATGTATGCAGCTGCACAGATCAAAGACTTCTCCTTTTTTTGAAAAAGCTGTAAGCAAATAATCAAAAATCATTCCCAAAGATGTTTTGTTTGTTTTGGGGTTTGTTGGTTGGTTGGTTGGGTTTTTTTGTTGAGGTTCACAAACTGACTGCTTTATTATTAGCTTCAGATATCCAGACCTCTTTTTAAGATTCAGATCAATTTAAAGGTAGGCAGGGCTTCAAAACAAAACAGAAAATGCAATTTACATCTCCTCTCATGCTGTTTTTCTTCTTAGACAAACCTGAATGAACTTGTGAATGAGTTCATCAGCTCCATCTCAAAATCAGCATTTTCACCATCTTTTTGAGCTCAAGAAGTTAACTAATATTTTCTGTCTAATTTTACCTGTCCACTTACAAAGAAAACAAATCAGTATTTCATTAGGTGCATGTGATGCAAGAGCTACTGAGTAGTTGCACCATGTGGAGATTAAGAGTATCTTAATGCATCACAGCTACCCCAAGCTCTCTCAGAAAGCCTTAGATGTTGACATTTTGTAATTGCGAACACATGACATGCCACAAACCCCTTGTCCCCAAATACTGCCTGTAAGCACTGACTAAACAACAGGATCTAGGGCACATTTGCAGGTATGCAGAGTGCAGAAAGTGCTCTTTGATTGGAGGGAGGACTGGATGCTATTATATAAGAACAGAGCACCTTTTTTTTCCTTGCAATTGCATCTCAGGTTACTTGACCAACAGGACTGCTCTTTGCATGGGAAGATGATCTGTTTATTTAGCCTGCTTAAATGCTGTAACTGACTGTGAATTATAACTTCTTTTCTCCTCAACAAACATACAAATCTATGGTGTAAGTACCAGACAGTTTCACCCAAAACAGAATATCTCAGAAACGGGCAAGGCTTGAACAAAACCTTTATACAGGCACAGTGACAGCCCCTCTTGGTGAAAAAGAAAGCTCAGGACTTCCTGGAAGCCATCAAGCTTATCAACACCCAGGGAAGAACAGCTGTGAGACCAATGATTCGAGGAAAGAAAGGTGAGACGAAAACTCATTAAAATAAAAAACTACCAGTCTCCTTGGGGATGCTCCACTCTGCCCTACCCCTTCTCATTATTTTTTTCCTCCTGTGACCACCAGTGGTTGCTCACCCTATCCTGGTGATACCATGCCACAAGGTTCCAATGCCTTCCCACTACTCTCAACTGACACAAGACATCAAACCTGGGCTGTCATTTACCCCAAATTAGAGAAAGGCAGGGCAGCAGGGAGGCAAAAGGATGTACAGGGTGGTAGGTGCTTCCAGGATCTTCCTGTAGCCTGGTGAGTGGAGAGATTTTAGCAGATGAAAGCCATTCCCTGCTCTGCAGTGTCATCTTCTACACAGATCATGCACAAACAAGGGAACAAAAGAGATGTGTTTGTTCCAGTTCTATTAGAAACACAAAGACATTGTTTTGGTGGATAATTTGTTTGCTCAGGAAAGCTCAGCTCAATTGCAGGAGTAGCAATTGCTGCGAGGTCCTGCAGATGATTTAAACAGATAAAGCTAAAAGCCCCACATTCAAATATCATAGGCCTTATTTTTATCATCACAGAGAAGTGACCCTGGTTAGCTTGTACAACTACCTGACTTTTCCATGTAAAATAATAAACATGAAAAGACAAGGCTTCCCATTAGATTAATTCCTACAGTCACTAACTGTTCATAAGATGCTGCACCCACAACAGATATTCATCCTTCTTGGAAACAGGACTTGCACTAATTTTTCCAAAGTTTTGGTCATGTACAAACAGCATCCACTGGCTTGGCTTTGTCTATGTTGTGGCTTAATCCTTAGCTGACACATTGTGCATGCCTGTTTTACATTGTTTATATTCCAAACTTTCCCAGCAAAAATGCACAAAATCGAGAAAAACAAGCACATTTTTTTAGAAGTTGTTAGATGTATTCACTTAGGAAGAAAAAGCAGTCACATCTGTGCTACATAAGATGTGTTAGAAGGCCAAGATGTAATTATCTCATTGGTGGTTTAAATATAGCTTTCACCAGAGAGAGTTCATCTTCACCCATGCTGTAAATTGGGTTAATTTTTCAGCATGCCAAATGGCAATTTGTTCTCTTAACATGAATGGCTTTAGCAGCATCAGCTGCAGCTTCACAATATTAACATCTACCCTTTAGAACTCTGAAAAATGAATTATTCACCCTAACTTCAACAACTGCTTCATTCTCAAATCAAACAAGCAATATTAACCCTAAATTGTTCTGCATTAGAGTAAGCAAGAGCTGTCTGAAACAGAGATTAAGTCAGTATTTACTCCACTGAAAAATCAGGCATCTGTTTAGACATGCAAGTCTGTGACAGTGTTACCTACGGGAGAGAGAAGCGCTGTGTTGTGAATGTGCAAAATTTTGCAAAGGGACTGCTCAGTTAAAACAGCATTGCCTTAGCCCACATAGGATACAGCAAAGTATGTATTTATTTAAATGAAGTGCAAAACTAGCGGTGGAATAGTTGGCGGGTACTTCCACAAACATAACAGCAAATTACGGAGAGTATGAAGAGACATAGCTAGTCTGCATTTCTGACAAGGCAAATTTAAAACAAACTTTTACTGATTTCAGTGAAAGTTCTGTGATATAACAAACAAACAAGCAAGCCAACAAAACCCCCCAAAACAAACAAAAA
Source organism: Corvus brachyrhynchos (assembly GCF_000691975.1). Classification (NCBI taxonomy): domain Eukaryota; kingdom Metazoa; phylum Chordata; class Aves; order Passeriformes; family Corvidae; genus Corvus; species Corvus brachyrhynchos. The sequence goes on along the minus strand of NW_008239283.1, from coordinate 8,054,327 downwards.
AAATCTCCAGAAGTGTTTGTTTTTTTTTTCTCCTGTGGCAACCCAGATTCTAAAACACTATTTTCTGAAAAGGGAGGATTTTCTATACGTTTTTGTTGAAGCTGCCCTATTCAGTTTTTCCAATATTTCATCCTGGTTTTTTAGAACATATTTATATTTGAGGGCTAGATTACTTTTATGTACAATAAACTGACATCACTTAACTCTACACAAAACAGATAATAATTCTACCTCCAGATATACGATGCCTTAAAAATATGTTTGGAAATTATTTTCAAGGACAACCTTTTCTGATGAAAAAAACTGATGAACCAACAGGTGTTCCAAAGGCACTGTTTAGTATCAGATAAACCTGGAAACTGCCAGGTTTATCTGATACAGGTTCTCTTCCCCACATTTCCACCTACAGTCTTGTGCACTTCCATGGGTCTGTACGAGTGTGGAGAAGCACATCAGGTATACCAGCTTCTCAGAAATCCAAGGAGAGCTGCAAAAGGGGAATTACACTATTGTACAAAGGCTTTCCCTTCTTAACATCACTTGATACTTTGTACGTGACACATCTGTAAAAGAGTCCACATCCCACAAATTCGTACATTTCACCCTTCCTAAGGAGAGGGGAGGAAATGAAGATTGACTCTCAACTTTCTCACAGTTCGTGTATTTCTGACCACGAGGAGAGAGACAATGGAGGTATTCCAAGCACGTGAGGGAACCACCTGTGCATTTTGCACCCTGTCCCATATTTAACAATCCATATTTCCAGGATGAGCAGGTTCCACAGGAGTTGTAAGGAGCAGAGGTACTATGATCTCTGTTGGAAGGACTGGTGGTGCACCAGCTTCCTCCAAGACAGAAGCAGATACAAACTTGTTGCCAGCACACTGCGGCTGCCAGACCTGGTCTGGAAGAATTGGGGTTATCTAAGACATTCTGTTTGCAAAGCCACCTTCATCTGGGAAGAAGGGGAATTAATTCTACAAAAGGACAGTTGATAACATGAGGTCAATTGCAAAGCAGCAGTGCAAACGACCGTCAAGGATTATTATTGCTGAAGTGAAATATCTCTTTCAGAAGGGTCCCCTATCAGCCCTGCCTCCTTATACACAACATTTCACTCTTTTCGTGTTCTCTCCTGCCTATCTTTCTCTGACTTCAGGTAAGTATATATTTACACAAAGACTAGCAACAATAGGCCTTCACTGTGATTTAATGAAAATAAATTTAACTTTAGAGTCTGAGTAATTGCCAGAAATAAAATCTGGTTTAAATATTATGGTTTATTTAACACTTCCCTTATTCAAAATGTAGTGGTCTATTTACAACCTAATTAGAAAGTTTTATAGTGTTTAAAGAAAAACTATTCCCATTAGGAAGCCATCAACAACACAAATCTTGTGCAGATGTCTATAAGACATCCAACAGAAGCTGGCAGCATCAATCACCTGTCTTCACTGCCAGTATAGTTAATAAATTATTACTATAGCACAAAAGAATCATGTTTAACCTAGAAAAAATTGAAAGAAAACAACTGAACCAACAACCATCTTCTCCAGACCCCTGAATATCGACACATTTAACAAAAATCTCAAAGTTCTACTTTTTATCTTTTGTTGGCGTCATTTGTGATAGAACAAATTAATGTAAGATACTGACAGGTCTACAAAAGAAAGCTGTGTTGTCATGACAAGCAGGGGCAGTTTTAAAGCCTCCCCCAGGCTGTCTTGACCTTGCAACTGACAGTGAACATATTTTCAATATGTAATTCCTTCTAGTCTTTGAAAAATATGTTAACTTAATCTGTTGACCTTGGAAACCCATAAGGAATACAGAACATCTGTGTGAGTGAAAAGCCCAGTCTCTAACCTCTCTGTAATGCATCTTTGGGTTTGATACTCCCACCCACAACCATCTGAGCACGCCAGACATAAAACCAGACTGGCTGCCATGCATTTTCCAGCCTATTTCCTAGCAGCCCTTGCTCTCTCATGGGGATAAGAAACAATCTTTGCAGAGTCTGACAATGGGGTTCTTCCTGTGAAAGGTAAGTTGTGCTGATGAAGGTACAGCTGCTTGGGTACCATTCTGCCCTCTTCTCACACTCTACCTATGATGCTAAAAGGCCATCAGATCAGGTGTCTGGAACCCAGGACCATCCTCCCTTTGGGTCAGCATGCACACAGTCCCTACAGGCAGCAAAGGGGAGAGCCTTTACTGTGCCTAAGAGCACATTGATTAAAATACTCTCAGGCAACACACATGTTTCAGTAACTTGAAATGATAGACCACTGGACTGTAGCTACCAATCATCTGCACCACGCTGAACTGTAATTTTAGCCTATTTGTTTGCATGCAATCTGGGTCTCTGTAACAGAACCATTTTGTATCTGGGATTGCATGTGGGAGGAGGTGTGGGCAAGTGGATGACAGGTGCAGTAAAATAAAGCCACAAATTATGCAGTGATAAGGTCGCCCATAAATAAAAAAGGCCTCCAGGTAGCCATATTTCTCAAGAGCAGTGACAATCAATCAGCCCTAAACAGATGACCTGGAAACATCTCTTGCATTCCATTTTACCTATACTTCTCTCAATATTTTTCTTACCTCCTGCTCTGAAAAGGAAGACCTTAAATCCACTGTCCCAAGATTATCAAGCTTTCCAATGAGCAAATAAACAGTGAGTGCACATTCAGAGCTAGAAGTGGCAATAAGACAGGAGGCAATGGGCAGAAACTGCTGCACAGGAAGTTCCAACTGAATATAAGGACTTCTTTACTGGAACAGATTGCCCAGAGAGGGTGTGGAGTCTCCCTCACTGGAGATATTCCAGAACCGTCTGGACACGATCCTGTGCCATGTGTTCTGGGATGACCCTGCTTGACCCATTGTGGTCCCTTCCAACCCTACCCATGCTGTGATTTTGTGCCCACAGGGCACAAATGTGCCCACAGGGCCTCCAATGAGCAAGATCTGTGAGCACACTGTCACACAAAGATGAAATTGCAGTTTAAGGTGAGTTACCGATCGCAGACTGAGATAGAACTGCATTATTGATGTGGCTCTCTCTCATCACTGCGTTACAGAACACTTGAGAGACTTCTTGGTGCAAACCAGTATGAACGGGAACATTGGAGTATGTCCCACCAAGCACTAGGATTCCAGTGCCAGGGCCTACTCTCCCAGTCTGTTTCATTTGTGTTCCCAGCTTGACTTTCTGTCTTTTTTGGTTATTCCAGTTTCAGTATTTCAAAGGTTATTCTCCCTCAGAAGGTTTACCTACAGAAAGCCTTTATTCTGGAATGAGGCACAGCTTTAAAGTGCAACACCCATTGCAGAATATGAAATAAAATATTGCTCTTGCAAAGTACTTTATTTTACAGTAACTATTTGGGTCAGCTTCCTGCAGAAGAACTTGCTGTGGTTTTACAGAAAAGAACAAGATGAAGGAAAACATCCCTACCCTGTGCCTGAACAGATTTCTTTACACCACAGTTCAAGTTAGTTCAATTTCGAGTGTCACAAAACTTTGGCTGTGAAGAGATATCAACTCTTAGAATCTGCTTGTTGCAGAATGAGAAGCATCACCATCCACAGCTACTTGTCACCAGGCCTTTTCTAGGTATCACAGGAGAAAAACCTGGGAGCAGTAGGGCAGCAGTAGCAGCAGGTACCCCATCTTCCCTTGGACAACAGGATGTGGAGCCCACCTAGATGTTTTCCACACCCTCCATGGCAAAGGCGGCACAACACACAGGTGGGAAAATCCTGCATATTGTCTTCAGACTGTTTGGATGCCACCAGCAGCACATGCAGTCCAGCCCCTAACTTAGAGCTCTAGAGAGAGCTGCAGGCGTTTCTGCTGTGCCTTCCCTGAGGATGCATTCCCCAGTCTCAAGGCAGGTGAACTGCATGGACAGGGCAGTGCTGTCCATGAACTCCAGCCCTTGTCAGTGCTGCAGCACTGCGGGTTCAGGTGGTGCCATCGGGTGTTAGCCCAAGGTACTGTCTGTCCACGGAGCACGCTGTACATCCTGCCCTGCAAAGCAGCATCTCAAGGCCTGCCTGGGGAGTCACTGAATGCAAAAAACAAAGATGAGTCCTGGCAAAGTTTTTCTGCTTCCCACAGGCCTTTCCCCTGTACATTAAGTCATGCTGTCCCCTTCAGAAATCAAACAATTTAGCTCTTCTGACACAACACCCTGGCTGCTCATCCCACCTGCATTATGCTCCTATTTACACAGAGCTAGTATTTTGCCTTTTTGATTTCCCTCCAAATATTCACTGGAGCCTGATGAAATCCTAGGCCCTCACCCTTTCAGTCACCTCTTCCTCCTCAGCAGAGAGGCTGGGACATCTCTCATGTTTGACCTTGCCCCTGCACAAATATGCAGCGCTGCTTCGTTTCCCTTTTATGGTGTCTCTGCTTATTGCTGACAGTGGTAATTTTAGTTTGTATCAAATCACAGCTAGATTGCTATCCCATAATGTTTACAGTCTCCTATAATGTATATTTTGGAAATGCTAATGAAAACAGTTTTTAAGAGGAGAAAGGAATGGCCTTCAAATTACTTTCAGAGCATGAAGAAAAAAACCCCATCTTGTCAAGATTAAATGTGGGTGTCTAACATTATCCTGTATTATTTAATGGCAGTCACAGGCTCTCGTGGGAAAAACTACACTTCTGAGCCTTCTGAAAATTCCAACCCGTTGTTTAGATTTGAAGTTTTATAGGATGTGGGCTTTCAACCTGTACCTGATACCAAATCTGATCACAGTTTGTGCAGGAAAAGATAATTTTAATCAAAAACTGGAATGGTCTTTCCAAGAAGCAACCTGTGCACTGAATAGAGAGGCTTTTCCAGGGGATGCCACTAACACCTAAGAAGAAGGAAAAAATACATCTGTGGATACAGAATAGCTGGATCCTGCACCTGTTGCCTTTGAAAGGAATGTCCTACACAAAGGTACTAAACCAGTTACATTCTCCTCTGCACAGACCTCAAACTCATGTTTCAGTCTAAATTAACATAGATCTACAGATCATACTCTTAAAGAAAACTAATGAACAGTTCTGTATTCATCCTTCTCATTATAGAAGTGTTGCAGCTTATCACATGAATAATATTCCAGCTCTTAAAGGGGGGGAAAAACCTCACCTGTACCAGAAAAAGATATCTTAATTTCTCACATGCACTTAAACACCAAGTTAATTAAATAGTAATAAGTCATATAAGTTACTTTTAAGCTGCTAACATAAGATGAACCCCTGCTTTGCTGTGCACAGGATGGATTTTTTTAATGGCATTCTCTCTAGCTGTTATCACTGATAAGGCTTTTGCAACAGTTTTAAGAAGAAATTGATGTAATTTTGCAGCATTATGCATTATTCTGGGAGTGAAATAAGGGCAAGATTTCATTCTACATCCATAAAGAGGAGCAGTTCAGAATTCAGAGCCTAAGGACAGGAGAAGCTAGAGAGACTTTGTGTCACCTGTTGGCACTCCTGCTTATTCTCTTTTGGCTGCTCTGACCTTTGAGCCTTTCCAAATGATGGTAATCATGTGAGGATGTCCCATGGGCCACAGCACTGCTCAGAGGCTGTGCTGCATTAGGGATTGCAGATGTGTCTAATCACATCAACCCTGCCTATAAAGTCACTGCCCTCTGAAGCTTTTATGCTGGAGGGATCCTGCTGCAGCCACACATGGAACTAGAGCATTTACAGTCCCTGCTAGCAGTTTGAGATTGGAGCAGTGTCAAAGGGCGAGGATTTCATCCAAAAGAGCCAGCAAAATGGCACTTACAAACACCATGCAGAGTGCTCAGGTTCATTCAGTCTGCCACTTGAAGAACAAACAGAAGCTACACTTACAAGCTTATAACTATGCATTAGGGAATACAGTTATACCTATCCCTATCTATGCAAAGCTGACAACATGTATGCAAGCTGCATGTGCACAACCATAGCCTTTCTGGGCTAGATACTTAATTAAATTCATTGTTAATGTGGTTAAAAATAAGAACAGTCCCAGAAAATCTTATGTCTCCTGAGGCAGGCAGATGCTCAATTCTCATTCTGAGTCAATACAGAATTTGGAGAGCCTGAAATCAGCAGGTTTCAAGTCTACTGAGCCAAAACTAGTTGTCACCAGAACCTGCAAGCTGCATCTTCAGCAGAACAAGAAAAAAACCAGAAAGGGTTATGGCTAAATACATCAGACAAACAGGCATCTAGAACTGGCATATCTGAATGCATTTCATGGTCACCAAGGTTTTTGTTATACCAGTGGTTGCCATCTGCCTTCTGGAGAGAAATACAAGCAAAACCTTCTCTTGTGTCCACAGGAAGCAGCTCTGGCAAAGGAGGAGTAGACTATGAAAAAGGTCTTCAGAGATGTACCAGGACTGAGCTGGCTCTGGACCTCACAAGCACCAATGGATTAAAGAGGACCACTACAAATAAGGCACTGGACTGGTCACTGAGCATGTACTACCAAATATCAGCTCTGCCTACAAGTCCAGGCAAATCACTCTGCTGATCATACTCTCTGTGTAAAAATGACAGAACATACACAACTTCTTTCTAAATTTAAATTTAATTTGTTGCTGACAGTGAAGATTCAGAGCCTAGATTTTAGTTAGGGTCTTGAGGCACTCAAGTGGCAACAATATGGTGTTTAGAAATCATCCTTGAAGCACAATAGTGATAGTTTCTACCCCAGTGAGCCCTTAACAAGGTTTCCATATGCTCAATAAGTTTACCTGTCCAAAGTTGTTACCATCCCTGAGTTATTTTAGATTTGTGGACTGTCCATGAATCTTTGCTATCTTGACCAGCTGAAAGGCTTGAAATTAACAAGATTGGTATTAAGGGTTTAATTTGGATTGGAAATGGATCCCAGAGTCTACTTCAAATACTGTGGCACCTTTTCTAAATAGAATAAATTATTTCTAATCTTAGCTTTTTCTTAGCTGTCACCTACTCAAACGAATTTATTAAAACTTCAAATGCACATTTTCCCTATCAAACAATTTCAATTCTCTAGTAAAAAGGATAAACACATGCAACATGTAATCGCTGGTTTTTTGCCCACTCTGGCATAGATGTAGCTAATTAGATCACTAGAGCAGCAACTTGATCAAAGTTAAACAGATTTCTCAAAGATATCAGACAGCAATTTCTAAACAATATGGAGACCACAGCTTTCATCTCCAAAGATCATAAACACCACTGGAGAGAGAAACTGACATTTATGAGGGAGATAGAGGGGTTTATTAAGTGTTCAAAAGTTGATTGATGAGGTCTGACCTTAGCAGCGTGGATCAGTCAAAAAATGATAGCATTTTGAAAGATCCTTTTAAAACCACAGACCTGGGAGAAGCCATAAGAAGTTTCAGCTGTGGGTCTTTCCCAAGGTGGTTGAGTTTCTATGCTTATTTAAAGTGACAAGCAGCTACAAGATTCCTAATACCTGAACACATTAAGTCAATCTACTTTAAGACATATAAAAATGACCAAGGTGCAAAAGGAGTGAGGCACCAATGAATTTTTCTGAACAACATTTATATTTTAAAACTTCAGAGTTTCTAGAATTTGTGACTTCCAGGTTGTTTTAATGACTAAGAAATTCACTCCCAGAAGATCACTGTAAATAGTTCTCCCTATATAAATAATGCAACTTGATACAGCAAGCAACATATACCAAAAATATATTCATTCTTCTAAAGGATTTAAACATTTAAAAGTTCCAGCCAACTCTTTAGGCCACCAAAATAGGACTAGTATTGTTTCTGCTGAAGTAAAAAATTGCTTCAAGATATTAGAGATTAAAATGAAGATTAATCTGTGCTGAGATATGCGGTAGGCTTTCTGAAGACCTGTGAAATCTCGACTGTTCTGTTTATTTTCATGCAGGGTGTATCTTTCAGTAAAATGGGAACTGCAGTGTTAAATTCCTGCTTGCTAGTTTGAGGTTTTAAAGGAGATATGTCAATTATACTTTTATTTATTTAGGAAATACTTCTTTGAATGAACACAAAAAGAAGCTTAAAAGGCATTACTCCATTTTATGAATTTGAATACAGAACATTACATTACAAGATTTATGCTAGTTATACCCTGTAGTAAGATACTCCTCTATACTGGGTGCTCAGATAACTCCTCCCCTCCTCATCTTTTTCCCTAGTTTCCCCATTTCTCTGCAATAAGTTTAGTTTCTGCTTACCCCATCTTCAAACGTCCTCTTATAGTTGGCTCCCCTTTCTTCTACACCAGCAATTCCAGTGCATAAGAACTTTCCATGACAAGCACAGTTGACTGAAAAGCTGCTAAAAACCCAGAAGCTCACAGAAGCTGAAAACCACAATGTCAATACATTTCTTAACAGATGGTGTTTTGGACAGTGGGTAATGCAAAATTCTGAGAGTAGATTCTAATCCACTATCTTTCCCTTGGAAAGGATGGAATAATAATGATGGAGCTTGAATCCACCCTTAACCTTTGCTCTCCACTTCCATACTTTAAAATCACAATCACCACAGTTACCACTGAGTATTGCTTTAACTGCAGCTGCAAACAGTGTTGTTTTAAGCTCATATCATTCTTTGAGGCAAACCACTCTACTCTGGGCTCCTTAAGTTTGACAAAGTTCATTTTTCCTAAGCATTTTCTGGAACTCATCACTGGGTAAAAATAGTAAAGAGTTGGCCTGAGGAGCATTTTTTCCTGCCTTTTAATGTATTTCCTGCTAGATGTGTCTTGTGAAGTTAAACATGTCTCAGAAAGGAGTCTGTGGTAAAGAACTGTCCAATAGCTCATCAGTTGGAAGCAGACCTAGTATTCATTTCTTCTAACAAAGTATCACCCCTGCCTTGAGCAGTCCAGCAGCCTCTTTATCACACAGTATATGAAACATCTGTACAGCAAGGCCGAGCTGCTCCTGCTGGGTTTATTATTTCGGTCGCTCCGCAGGCAAAATTAACTGCTTTGTCACCACGTTCATTTTCACTGCCCCACAGATTAAAGCCATCAGTAATCACTCCCCACCCCTCCAGCACTTTCCAGGGCAGTGGACTGTTTGTTCCCACACTATCTTCGTGAGGTGGAGTTGTGCCACTGCTGATGCAAAGAGCTGGTCAGTTTTACGGCGGGTGTGTTATCGTCTGCTGGTGCTGCGCAATCCGTGACCCACTCGCCCTCCCTCCCTCCTGCTGTCAGCAGAGATCTGCCCATCACACGGCCCATGCAAACTTTTGATTAGGAATGCTTCTGCAAAAATTAGATGATAAAGCATCATGACACAAGATAGACTGAGTAAGAGACAAGTCTTATAATATGCAAGACCATATCTAAATAGTACATTTAGCCAGATGTCATACAGCCTAATTTTTGAGGATCCTTAATACCACCCACAAGTGAAATGTGAATCAGTGTTTTGCAGAGAAGCCATTAGCCAGGTCAGGATCTTACTGTACACTCCAGGATTGTAAAATAACAACCATGTCTAACTGAAGTAAGTTATAGTTTAATATCGATGGCTACATAACTAACAGAAGACAGGTTAGTGGGCAAGAGGGATCAAAGCAATGCCAGGATGCTTCAGTATTAGCACAAATTTAAACTTACTAAATTTGTTTTCATTTCAAATCACTATATCATTTGAAGACTCATATGGCAGACAGCTCACTCAACTTGGATGCTGGTCCTAGGAGCTGGCTCTGTTTCCCACCTGCAGTCACCATCCCGTATCATCCTAACACCGCACAGGAATTAAGTTACAGAGAATTGTTTACCAGCTACAGGAAACTAAAGGCAAAGGAACATGGGGAAGTGAGGGATGAATTCTTCAGAGACCAGCCTCACTGTATAGTGCACTGCTCATCAGGGTAGCCTAAAATCTTTACTCAAAGTCAAGCCTACCTAACTTGCTGGGTACCTTTTGTGTCGTGGCAAGATTTGAATCAGTGTTTTTGAGTCTGCCCTGAAGCTTTCTGTGATCTTAACTCTGGGTGACCAGTTCATGTAACCAGTGGCTGAGTCAAGGAGATGAGGACCCTTATACCACATAACAAACACTGTTCTGTGGATCAAGATCTCATTCAAATAGTGGATGAAATAGCACAGCAGGACACTGGCTGACAGCCCCAGTGCAATCCACAGAAAAGGATGCTTTTAGCACAGATTAACGAAAAACATACAAAGGAGGAGTTTGGCTGAACTCCACAGGCATGAGCAGAGTTCTATTCAATGAGAGTCTAGTCAAGTATAGCAAACAGTTATTTGCAGCACATCCTTGCAAATTAACGACCCAGAGAGCTACAGAAGCTCCAATAATACTACTGTTTAACTTTTTTTCCCCCCATGTTTCCAATCTAGAATTTTCATAAGCAAAGGTCATCAACAAAACTTTTTGAAAAGTAGCAAATGTATTTTGCATTTTGATATTTCCATGGAAACCTTTAATACCTTGTGTAGCACAATATGTTCTTTAAACCCACTAAGCTCGTGAGAGACTGCATTTTGTCAAGAGAAATGGATAGGCTTGTATTACTGCTGGCAACACGCTTAAAATAAACAATGTCTTGCACTTTCCTTCAAGTGTGTTTATCCTACATTTTCCTCTGAAAGAAAATGATCCCACAACATGGAAAAAGGCTATGAAATCCCAGCAAGTGGTTTAGGGCTGCCTCATGCAGCAGAACTGCCCAGCACAATTCCTGTGTGCAGACGGCTGCAGCACGGCTCAGACAGCTGATCTCTGACATCGGCCTGGTGACATATTTCTCCCTGGCAAGTTGTCCATAAAAATAACTGGCATTCTTATCAGCATGGCTGGCCAAGACCTGAATGGGTGTGGAAACTGAAGCTGCAGGGCTTGTTGTTCCAGGTCAAGGAGCAGACACCTGGAGATGGGCCTCCTTGCTCCTGCCTGTGCTGCATAAATAGAGTTAAACTTCACTTGCCAGAGGGCTTGGTCCAATGCAAGTCACAAACATTAAGAAGTTGTCATTGTTATAAATTACAACCACAGCTGCCAACTGGAAAAAGCTTTGCATAGCTGTAACTGATAATTGTGCAATGCTGTCAAAACTCTATCAGAAACCAGATTATCACACACACCCTAAAAAACTATCCTGTTCCACCTCATTTTTGTCTTAAATGGTGTGAAGAAATTTCAGTCTCCAAAGAAACACACACTTTTTCCAGTGCATCTCTGCCATGTTTAAACACACATTCATGAATACCAAGGATTTTCTGTTTGCTCCCGTGTCACACCCACCACACACGCGGCACATGCTGCTACACACTGCACTTGTACTCCCGCCTGCTGTAAATAAGATAATAAGTTTGCAACACGAAAGACCAATAAAGGTTAAAACTAGATATTGCAGCTAACTGAATAAATTTAAGCAGTCTGTTGTTTGTCACTGGTAGAAAAACATTTGAAACTGACAGGAGAGTTAGCTTTTATAGACGCTGTATTCCTAATGCAAGTACTATTTGGAGAGCCATGTAATCAGCATTACTTCTTTAAAACCACATTTTTCATAACCTAGTGAATATTTCTCTGAGTTCTAGTTAGATGGGTGGGGTAGAAACAGATAAATTAAGGGGGGGGTAAAAAGGATGCCAGCACATCAGTATATCACTACAGAGCTACCTTCCAGGCACAAGGTGAACCATCAGGACTCTTTCTATCTTGCAAAAGGACATTTTACAGTTCACTCCCCTTGAGCCTAATTCTTCCTTAGGTAAGAGGCAAAGCTCTTATTGACTTCCAGAGGGGGAGCAGAATGGGGTCAAAAATGAGTGTTTCTGAAAATCTTTTCCACAGACCCAACATCAGGAACTTTTCCTGTCTAATATATCATTACAATGAGATATTCATGGCCTGTGGAATTCACCATCTAAATAAGCAGAAAAGGTAAAGATTTTCATGCAAATTGTCCAAAAGGGCAGATGGAGTCTGTGGCAGAACTACCACTACAGATTTCTACACTGCTGTAGAGCCATGTTCAGTCCTGCTGTGTTCCACCTCCATCAGCATCATCATGCTCTCTGCATTGATAAAAATATTAACAACAACTTCACTTTTTCCTGGTGAAAACTAGGAAAGTTCCTTCTAGAAAGGAGTTTTGGCACCAAGGCAGAAAAGCAATCTGATAAAAGCTTGGGGAGCCCACACTGTTCTACACAGACATACCCCATAAGCTATAAAGCCTTCAAGCTTGGGCAGCCAGGACTATTTATATGAATGACCACTCTGTATCAAATCCTTCGATGCTCCATCTCACTCACACAGGCTCAGTTAGCTCAGCTTCACTCCCAAAATTCAGCCACGGATAATACATGAGGAAGTAAACAAGAAAAAAACCCACTTAACTCCTTTGGTGGTAAAAACAAGAGTGGGTCCTAATGAAAAGAAGCGGCAACAAGAAAGGAAGTTTATAGGGACACAGTTTTGTTCCATCCAAAGTATTCAAAGGATAGCTTTGCAAAAGAGGACAGAGTTTAATCACAAAATCCAGTATTGCAGTTAAGAACATAAATCTACTCAATTTATACCAAAGAGACTTTGTGTCTTCCCTTGCAACAATGTGCCAGTCCATTCCTTGGATGCTTGTTCCTGTTCAAGATTCTCCCTTCTTAAGCAATAAATCCAGTGGGCTTGTGTGCTGGCAGACTCTCAGGTTTAGCGTGTTTCCAGAAACAGATGTGTTTCTGGCTTATTTTCCTGCTGCCAACATTCTTGTGCCTCCAAGGGAGATTTCGTTACACATGGTGTCACAAGTAGCTTTTGAGACAACTTCCCCAGGTAGAAAATGACAGATACAGACTCAGTGAAACACTGGCAAAACAAATCCCAAAAAACAAACAAAAAGCCAACAAAAAATAGGGACTAAAAAAGATTTGCTGCACTGATTAAATTGCCAAGTGAGGCACAAGAGTCTGTTATAAGACTTTCTCTGTATCAGTACCTTACTCTCAGATTCCTCTATTTCATGGGAATTTTACATCGAAAGAAATACCGGGACAGAAAGCTGAACTTCTCCATCTTCTGAATCTTCTATATTTGAATACCATAAGACATATATATGTATTTCTATCTGTATCAATCAGATACAAGACATGTATCTCCATCACAGCAACACAAAACCCACTAAGTACAAACAGTCTCATGGAATAGTATATTCCTTTGTATTTTCACTTACCAAAGCTTAATCATTGAATATACTCGTCTGTCTGATAACAGGTTCCCTGACTCACTTTGTTAAAAATAGCCCAATACAACTTTACACACTGGCATGTGCACAAACACAGTGACTAACTGGTCCAAGAAAGTTACCAGGACTTATTCAGTTCTTTCAGATTCATCAGCATCTTTCAGCTAAACATAGCAGAGATTAATAGGAAACCAAATACCTCAAGCTTCACTGAAGTACCGTCAAATGATTTAGCTCTCTGCTTCTCCAGCTAAAAGAGCATCTTCAGTAAAAAATTACTCCCTTCTACTATTATCACTTCAGTCCCTTCCATTCTACCAGGTGATTTGGTACCTAAAAGAAGTTACCAGCTAAGACTGACCCTGCATGGAAGACAGTTCATTTATTGAAAAAAAGTGAGGAGGAATGCGTGTTTTGGTTTACCTCTCTAGAAACAACCTTCAACAATGCTAAACATGATGGAGACAGGAAAACCAAGGGACAAATAACATAAAAAACATGGAGAGGTCATAGCAGATTGTATTTGACAGTTCTCTCCATCACATATTCTAACTGTAGCACTGTACAGCTGCATGCATGCACACTCCCAAAAGTTCACAACTACAGTTTAGTAACCCCCAAAATGGATATATTATCCTCAGTGTTGCTTCAGTATCCAGAACTATTATCATTTTAACACTGTTGATGGACTATATGATAGTAACTAAATCTTAAGTCACTTTCTAGCAAATCTACTCAACTTCATGACTTCAACATAATTTTTAAGAGAAACACTCAGGTACACTCCCTGTCTGCCACAGCAGTTACAGGTTTGATCTTGTAAACTTCTTTCCTGAGAAGTGAAACTTCCAGCGGAATATGCTGCTGATCATCACAGGGAAGTCTGCAGTACTTCTCCACTCTTCTGTGGAAATAACTCCTCCACTGTTCCCCAGAAATTCCATTTCACAGCCTTCGATCACAACCAACGCAGTACCTTCCAGGCATTCTTGCAGGAACAGTATTCCTAAGCTTTTGAAAAGAAACAATAGGAGCTAACTGCACCTTAGAGGAGTCTTTACAAGCTATTCTTTTTAAGGACATACTGCAGAAAATTTAGAGAAGATTTTAACCAATCTGTACATGTTATGACAACATGTATAGAAACAGACATAATTCCATATTCTTTGATAACAGTGTGTTTTTCTTCCTACCCATCATTCTCCCTTTTCTGTATTCAGAATTACAGTGAAGCGTATGTTCCCAGTACCATAACCACCACTGGATATCTTTAAAGCTCTAACATATGAATAGCCTGAGATACACCAGCTTCTCTCAAAATGACTACAGTGAGTTATTCCCCAAACAGGATCAGTCCTGTTTTATGGCTTACAAGCAAATATCAGGATGACCTGTCACGTGAAACAGATAAAAAAATTGTTCACGGTTTTTCATACCATTATTTTGAGCTTTTAATTTTCCAATTATTTCTCTCAATAACTGAAAAGATTTGTTTTATCATACTCATAATTTAGGAGAGCTTGGCAAGTGCGTACAGTATCTTTCAGCATTGCTGCCAAACAACTTGAGTTAAAGTAATAAATCAAGGCATAACTGTCCTGTGCTGATAAGCAGAATTACCAGCAACACATGTTTTATAGCTTTAGGATATCAGTTATTTGTATAACTGAAGTCCTACCATCACCTGAGAGAAATGCACACAAAATATAGTCACAAAGCATCAGTGACAGGTTGCACAAACATGGCTAATGATTTTAACCTTATTGCTGCCCTTCCCATTGTGATTTGGAGGAACACTGCTGGTTAGCAACTGCAAGCAACAATATACTTCATGTAAAGAAAACTTTGGTGAAAGAGAAGTTTTATTCTTCATCAGGACACGGACTACTCTTTTCATACAATTTGCTCTCATTTCAGCTGCCTGAACTTTGGAAAAGCAAATACTTTAATAAATTAGCACAAGAGCATTGTAGTGTCCTTGACCCCTCTGTAAGCCTCATGCTGAGGTCCAGTCCTGCACCTGCTTTCTCCTATACAGCTGTATGTACTTCAAGCAATCAGTCCGTTTTTCACTGTCACTTCTTTTTATGAGGAAGCAGCATAATGTATGGGAAAGAAATGCACCAGCAACTACCTCTATGCTACCATGACTCATTTTATTTTGTGTGCAGTCAGGATGAAAGGACTGGCATTGATTTGTACAATATCATAAAATACTGGGGTATGAAACAAGATGCAGCATTGTGCATCCTTTGCGATGCTCTGAGGCAAACACAGCCAGCCTGGAAGAAAGTGCTTTAGAAAAGCTTTACAAAAGGAAAGATATTACATGTATTCAATGCCTCAAGAAGGCTGACTTGGTGGTTTCCTTTGACTATCCAGTCTCTGCCTAGCTAGGTGTCCCTGGTCAAGAAAGAGTTCTTCACCCAAATGGGGCTGGCTCCACTCATTAAGAAGTGGAACAACTCCTCATCATCTTTAACCATGTGGGTCTGTGACTTCTCACGCCAGCTGGAAGACCCAAGTAGTGCAAAAGAGAGCAAAGAAGTGCCAGATTCTATCTGCCCTGGAAGAGGTGAACCCACAGACCAGCAGCAGGTAGGAAAGCAGCCTGTCCATCATGACCTCTCCCATCTGCACCTCCCACTGTGCCGGCTGAAGGCAGGGAATGGCAGACTACGTATGCTGGGGCTTCAGGAGAATCTGAGGGAGTGGATGACAGCAGTACTGTAGCTACTTCCCCTTTCCCTCTTTGGCAGTCCCAAGAGCTGTAAGCAGGCATGCAATGTAGCCCAGGGACAGTACAGTGATCTGCCAGCGAGAGCCAGTAGCTCTCTCCTGGGAAGGATTTTAGTTGAATTCTCCATTCCTACTGGCTGACCTGTGGGTGCTGTCTGGCCTCCTCACGTATTTCTGTGTCTTCTCTCTCCCTGCCTTACAAGAGAACAGTGGCAAGTGGGGCACTCAACAGATGGTGAGAGCTAACCAACCCTTATCAAAGCTGAGAGGGCTGTGTTTACATCTGGAAAGGTTTCTGTGTTTTGTTAGAAGATGAATACAGGCGTGACCACAAAAGGAGTATTTTTACATCTAAACACTGCAAGAAGGGGTTCAGATTTTTATTTGCCAATTATGAAGACATTTATTTCCATCTCTAAATTCAGAGCAGTAAAGTTCTGCAGCAAAAGCCATGCTATTTCACTGCCAGAAAGTTAATTTTTCTTCTTCCCTGTGGAACATATTTTTCATTGTGGCAGTTTCTGAATACAGAAATGTGAAACAGAAGAGGCCTGGAGATCTTATGAAATTCCATAGGACTGAAAAAGTTTCAGCCTCTCCCAGCTGTGGGCTCCCCATGGTCTGGGGGGTACACTTATCTCTGTAACTGCACAGGAGCTTTCCCCAGTATTTTGCCACCACAGAAAACTATCCATTGTAATGAATTTATTTCCAAGCAACTCTTTTAACTGGAGACAGTAACTGCTATGGACAGAAGGAAAAAGATTACCCTATTCAGAGAAAGATTTTCTTTGGGGAGAAGTGTTGAAATATACGGTCAGCAAAACAGTCTACCAGCACAAGACAGATCTGGAATCTCAAACATAACCTTGAATTGCTGCAGGGCTTAATTTGTCCATATCTCTGTCTCCCCTCACCCATAAAGCCAGTATTAGATCTTCATTTGCAGAACTGTTGAAAATGAACTGCCATTTACCATCTGTTCAACATTCTACTAACCTAGTCCTGACACGAAACACCTTTCTCCTAGTTGTCAAAGTAAGAAGCAGAGTTGGAAGAGTTGCC
This sequence comes from Corvus brachyrhynchos, assembly GCF_000691975.1. NCBI lineage: Eukaryota > Metazoa > Chordata > Aves > Passeriformes > Corvidae > Corvus > Corvus brachyrhynchos. Next base: position 8,037,299 of record NW_008239283.1, on the reverse strand, counting down.
AAAGAATCTGCCTCTTTCTGAACATTACCATCTTTAAAAATTATATTAGCACTTTAGGAAACTAATTTCAATTAGCAGGCCTGGCAGATCCCTTGGAATGAAAGGCAAGAAGGAAGAAGGTGATATTTTAAGAATGCATCTCAAATCACATCAGGGCAAAAAAGCAGTAAAACTACACATTTGTCTGGCAGATTTTGTTGACTCAATGACAATTTTGTTGACTCAGAACTCCGAAATCTGACATTACCTTGTTACAAAAGAGGCATTTTCAGCCGTATATTATTTTTCTACAGGGATTTGACTCATTTTTCCAAACTTTAATTTAGAATCAATTGTTTGCTGTGTTATTTTCACACATAAAAGGCAGCACTGGCTCTTATTACCCCACAGAGATTTTTAAAAGCCTAGAATACAATTGTGAAATAAGTTGCTCCTTTATTTAGGGAGAGGGCAGAGAGGGGGAGGAGAAGCAAAAAACACCATCAATTGCTTGAATCACTTAGTTAGCCAAACAACCTGATGCCTTTCTTTTTGTTTCAAAGAGCAATTCTCTAAGCCACTAGGAGTTGCAGGTTTGTGAAAGTTGAAGGCTAATAAAACCATTTGACTGTCATTTCTGAGTGGGTGGAAGCTCTCGTCTGAATCCATTTGGAAATGAAATCACCCACACATTTCCATACTAGATAAAGACCATAGGGCAAATGACCACCCGCCAGCAGAGAGAGGGGAAGGGAGGAGGAGAGAAATAGAAAAAAATCCAAACCCTAACACGAGGTTTTCCAAGCTGTGTATTTGTGACAAGATGCTAGAAACTAACATTAAACTGGTTTTTATTCCTCAGTAAACCTAGACAGCTATGGAAAAGTATTTTTTTATAAGGTTTTTTTTCTACCTCTCAAATAGGACACACAGTTACACACAGACTTAATATAAAACTGTTCCACAAATTCACAAAGATCAGTACCATGCCTTTTAGGACCTGTCCCAAGCAAGGTTTTGATCTGTGAATTAGAACCTTGCATGAAAAGTGTGTGGAGATAATGCTGCTTAGAAATCAAGCATCTTCTCCAAGATGCAACAGTTCAATCAATCAACTTGTTATCATTATGAGAAACATGTACTGTCTGGAAACCTGCAGTCAGCTGAAGCAACAACATTACACCCATTTGTATGTTGAACTGATAAGGCATGTTCCACAAGTGGGATGTGGAAGAGGCAATGAAACTTATTTTAAAAAGAGAAAAACACCAAAAAACCAAACCAAACTAAACCCAAATCAAACAAAAAACCCAAACAAACAAACAAAAAAATACCTCACCAAAACAAACAAGCAAAAACAACCCAAAACCAAAAACCACCACAAAAATTCATACGAACTTTCCTGGAAATTTAGTATTCCCCTCTCTGTGTTGAGGATCTCAACCCTGACAAGAGTCCTGGGTTCATCAATGCAATAAACTACGATTTTGGGGAATCTAGGTCCTGTATCTGGCCCAGTGACCCCTGGCTACCCCTGGAAGAGGGACTGTCCTGGCATGCCTTTTACTAAAAGCCCCCATGCTACTCTAAAGCCCAGCCTGCACCAAAAAAAGACAAAGTCTGAAATGGTTTCAAGGAAAAATGAGTAGAATGATCTGATCTTGAGAACCGATCCTAAGGAGCTCATTTGCGCAGCTTAATGAAAGCAAGATGGAGAGACAATTATTCATATGCAAAAAAGAGCACTGATGCCACAGAGCTTTGACTCATGCAGCTAAAGGCAGAACATGATCAGAATGCTTTCCTTTGAAGCATCCCAATCATCAGAATTTTAGAAACAAGATATTCAAGCTGGAAACAAAAGGCACATTTTTACCACACAGGTAGTCCCTTACATCCCAGCTTAAAGTAAAAATTAGTTGAGACTCACACCATGTGTCATTTAGGAGCTAAAACTGTAAGTCTGAACACAACCATGACAAGTGATGAATTACTCTTTGCAGGGCTTTCCTGGCTGGGAGCTTGCAGCAAATCAATACATGTTCTTTTGTACAGATATGCAAACAGTTATCAACCTCAGGCACATTCCCTTCACTGTGGAAGGGATGGCTCCTGAGCAAGGCTGGATACTGGCCCATGCAGAGAAAGCTGCCCATACCACCGTAAGGTGAGGTGAGCTGGTGGAACTGAAGGCACAATTCCTCTCACATGCTGTGCTTATGGCTCCTCCACTGCCATCCCCAAGGCAACACAGGTTTCCCTGCACTGGTATCTATAAACACTCAATTTTATTTTATCAATACAAAGTCATAGAAGTTTCTAGAATATCCCCGTTTTACAGAATAAAAAACATTTTTTCCCCTGTTTTCTACAGTCATTTACTAAGCACACCCACAGTACCTGGTGGAAGGTCAAATGGACAGCTCTCATGTTTCTGAAGGTGAGGACTACAACCTCTATACTATCAACATCCCGTGGTCAGAACAATGTCTAAAATTTACACCAGGATGCGAAGTAGAAAATGCCAATTTTACATGAAGACTTTAGCTTATAGCCTCTAAAGACCAAACATACCATAGGGAACTGCAGATTCCTTTTATTAGCAGTCATTCAGAATATGCTACACTGAAGTGATTTTGCTGCTTGCAAATAATGCACTACTCTTAAAACTTTCTGCAATAAAATCTTTATACCACATCATTATTAATTTATCACATAAATGCTATTATCTTCAGGATGTTCTTTTTAATAATTCCTTCAAAATTGTGAAAGCTGGCTGAAAGCCAGCCATAGTGACACTGAAATGAAAATAAAAGATCCCTGAAAGCTGAAACACAGAGTGATACTCATCAAAACCTAAAGCAGAATGTCAGTGTATTTTAGATGTTGGCATTTTAAGTAAACCATGACCTTATGCCTCTGAAACTTCAGTGTAATTGTTATATGGAACAAATTCCCCATTAAAACTCCAAGAGACACAGTCATTAAAAAAACGTAGAGAAGAAACATCCAGCTCTTTCTGACTAAGAATGTTGCATTTGATAATTTCTCATGCTTAAATACACTACACAACACTTGGCTGTGCACCTCGTTCTGAGCTGTATGCTCAGAACAGCTGAAGAATGAGGCAGAATCAGAGAAATAAATGCCTTCATGTGATCTAAGAGCAGACAGCAGTTACGAAAAAGAGGATAGGCAGTCAACAAGGTGTGACAAAGACTGAATTGCATGTAGTCCTTATGTAAGACTTTTCTCTAAGCATCACAAAGATGAAACTTCAAGTGTGGACATGCAATTTGACAACATATAGCAGCTCTCACCACTAAGCAAAGAGAGAGAAACTTCAAGCCAGAAGATTTAGCCTTTCTTTCTCCTACTGCTGTTCTGTCACAAAAACACAGGAATCACAGAACCTCCCCAAGTCACAGCTTCTTGCCAATGGAAGACAGAGAAAAAGCATCTCAAGAATTTTTTTTTTTCTTCTGTTCCAGGACAAAAATGGCTCATGTTTGTAAAGTGATACAAAGCTGAGCAACTTCCACAGCTTGTTGAGCACGTGCAAGCACAGTTCCCTGTGCCTGGGCAGAAACACCAGCTCTGTCACTGATTGCAGGACATCTCTGCTGAGCTACAGTGAAGCACACACAAGAATATAACTGGGGGACAGAGCAAAAGTGAGACTGAGTTTTGCTATGGAGCTTGCCAGAGAGGCCCAAACAAAGAAACCCATCTGTTCTCGTCTTATGACTAAGAGAAGGACATAAGCACATGACTCGTCCAAACCACTGTGATTCTCCATCAGCAGAGATCAGCACAGCCTTACAAAACACAGGAAGCAGAGGGTAAGGCTGTGCAAGGCTGGTGGTGTCCAAGCAGGAGGAGGAAAAGCTGTTTTGGTTATTCAGAATCTGGTCTCCCATGCACTGCTCTGTGGGGATGACTTTTAAAAATGTGAGGTTCAAGGAATTTCATTTCCTTTGAGCCCAGCAGCAGAATGATCTCTCACCTCAATTAAATTAATGCAAGACTGAGAAACTTTGCCTGTCTTCAATACAATTATCAACCAGGTATGGGGGGAAGGTAAATCACCAGAAACAGAGCACTTAACCATTTGCATTGATATTCTGAGTGCTTTCCTTCAACTTCCTTCTATTGATGTGGAAGGTAAAAATTAAGGATGTTTTGTAGCAACAGTGCAACAGGCTGTGAAGAATCTCCCTGCTGAGTAATCCCAATACAAGCCAGGTTTTAACAAGACTCAAGTTTAAGACAATCCTGACATCCCAATTTCATCTGTCTTAATTCAAATTCCTATTATTGAGGCTTTCATTCTTCCAGAGACTGTTTAATTCCATCACAGCCAGGGCATCCTGGGCATTTCTGTTCATGAATAGTACACAAGGAAACTGCGGTCAGAATGGAAAAAAAAGAAGAAAATGTATTAGATCAATGTGGACTGTGAGCCAAGATGAAGCAGAGATCAAAGAAAGAACTGGGATTTCATGAACTGAAAGAAGATGCTGCTTTTCCCTTACCGGTCCAGAAGGGAGGACTCAGGCTCTTTGTGATGCACTAGGATGGGCATAGGTCTGTATGATTTTCAGGTGTCACGGTGATGAGTGTGAAACAAACACAAGGAAGGAAGGCTAAAGAAATAAAGTTGGGTTGTAGTAAATAGGAACAGCATCTTTAAAGACCCAACTATACTATTTGGTAGACACTAAACACGGGCTTACAGAGCTGCTCACACCAGCATCCCAGTGCACTATCAACACTGTTAAAACGGAAATCCCTCCAGACACTGCCACTGAAACCAGCTTTTTCATCACAAAATCTTAGTTTTACATAGCATTATTTAGCATTTTAGGCCTGGAGCAGACTACAGTGAAAACAGCTCCCAAAATACTTGAAATAATTAAAGAGAGACTAAAGGAAAAATAGGGAAAAAATATCTGGCTGAAAACTTCAAGATCACAGGGATTATTTAAAATACCAAGAGAAGGGAAGAGGAGAAATGAGACAAAAAAAACCACTTGGAGGCTATGCATCATGGAGATGAGACTGTAAAGCCCAGGAGCATAACTAGGATTGCTTCTGTTTTGAAAAACTATTCAGCTGTATGTCTATTTTGCCAAGAATAAAGATGTCATAACAAAAATTAGAGATTTTAAACAGTAAGAACAACTGAAGGAGGATTTATTTGTTTGTTTGAATGAGACACAGACAGCACACACATACCCAGGAAATACTTCTGAGATCCCAGCCTTGGGGTTAACTGGCTTCCAGTCTAGTCTCCAACAGGAGGTCCTCATGCTATACAGCACTGCACATAAACACAATCCTAATGTAAGTCAAGCTACAAACATGGGTATTGCTGCCAGTTGATACAGAATATGTAATTCCTTAAGTCCTGGAATCAAGGAGGTGGTTTCCTGAGAATCTGCAACTCCAGCTCAGTGATATCTCACAGAACAAGCTTCCAGCAAACATCTCGCCGCAGCTGGGACTGTGTTGCAGGGCTTTGCCCTGGGCAAATTTTTCAGAGTTCATAGGAAGAAGCTCACCTGTAGTAACACAGTTATCCCTGAGACTTCTACCAGCCTGTAAAATTCAGCTGTGATTGGCCAATGGGTTAAAAAAGGGAGGGCAAAAGAAGAAGGAAGGAAAATACATGCAGAAGCAGCTTCATCTTGTGTGCTCGTTTCCTATGGAAACAAGGCTAAACCCAACAAATTATGAAATGAACACTGAGTTAAGTGCCAGTTCTGTTTCAGAGCATAGGATGACAAGAGAAACCTCAAGCAGCAGAAAGTATTTGCCTATCACTGTCTCAAGCAAGAATGTCGGCAATAATTGCATTGATGGGTTTTTCAAGGTGCATCACATTATGGCAGTGCAATGGGGAAGGAAGGAGGAAAGGAGAGCGAGCAGGTATCACTAGACTTTGAGCACACAGCTAGCACAGAGATACTGCACCACTGAAAGGCTGCTAAAGAGCCAAATTAATGATGTCTAACTGGATGGGCTGGACTCTTTTTATTATCGCATCTCCTGCACAGAAGTCATAGATCTTACTCTTCACTGACGTGGTTGCCATATATAAACAACGTATAGTACACATAAAGGGAGGGTAAAAAGGAAATACACAGAGATCTGCATATTTAAGGTTGCCAAATGTTGCCATTTGCCTATCTATACAGATCTCCGAGCTATGAAAGAACAGAAAAAGCTCAAAACGCCTTTGCATTTCCAAGCATCCGTTCTCTTCTCTGTAGAGTGACTCCACTTTTAATGTCAAGATGAACATTCTAAGTTAGCCAGACACATCCCAATCCAGCAGAAAGGGATTATTTTCCAAACCCATTCTAAGTCACTTGCTCTTAGTGCCATGTACAGCTCTGAATCATCAAGTAAATATAACTTACTCTTAGGGAGGCAGCTTTGCAGAATAACTTCTGTTCTTCAACACCCACAAGGAGCCATCTAAATTACCCACATGCAGAAAGACAGTAACTCCACCAGGCAGATAACCAAGCTAAACACCAAAGGCTCAAGCACCTTGTACATGATCTAAAAGAAAAGCCTGTTTAGATGAATCAACAGCAGAAGATGCAAAGTATTTAAAAGACTCTCAGTCTGATTCTAGTCAAATTCCTTACTGGCTTAGCAAGTGCCTTTTCCAGATCTACTACTCACCTGCTCATCTGCTGAGGATAGAGACCACTCTCCACTGCTTGTTTCCCTGGGGCCCAACAAGGCAGCTTTGCTAGTGGCTTCTTTACACCGCCAGAGAGCAGACTCTGGGATCTGCCACTAGACAGATAAAACAACCTTCAGCTTGCATGGAATTGCTTTGTCACAAAGGAAATCTTATCCAAGAACAACAGCCTTTCAGTTCTCTAACAGGGTTGCAAAGTCCTCTGAAAGAGGAACTTGCAGTATTGGCCCTCGACACACAGCTCCCAGCACATGAAAAGAAAGGCTGCTCTTTGGCACTGCTCGGAGGGAAATCATGACCTTCACTCAACCAGCTACTGAGCAATGCCACGTCACACTTCTTTCTTCCAAGCTTCACCCAGTACCACTGACTTACAAGCATAACATTTTCCACCACAAAACACTGATGCCTTCTTACAGCCAAGTCTGCCATCACATTTCCAGGAGTACTCATACCTCTTTACTAAAGACTTCATAGACAGGGAAAAATCCATCTTCTGGTTGTTGGTCAGAACAAATGCTACTTGTTGTTCCTTTTTTTAAAATTTCAGATTTCTTATCATTAGACACTATGCTGTAATTAAGAGAAAGACGTGTTCTACCTACCCATAATTAATAGTTATCCAAGACTTTGTCTTAATATCCCCCTTGGAAAGTTAAAGGTCACAATTCTAACACACAAACACTGCCAATTAATTAAATAGGGCCTTGTTCTCCAGTTGAAATAGTAATTCACATATTCACACAACTGTCCCTAAAGATCAAGCCTTTTTCAGACAAAATTATTATCAAAATGCACAGACATTTGGCTGGTCCTAATTTATTCTAGCGTTTTACAAAGGAACTATCTAGCTTTTATAGTCAGTACATTTTCATTTAATCGGACAAAACAAAGATCTGCACAAAATTCATTTCCTTGCCCAGCAAACCACAGTTTTTAAGAGCAATCCACTAACTCAACTGGTAACAGAGAGAGGTAAGCCAAAGGCAATATCTTTACTGCAGCCACCAAGAATTGATAACTCAGAATAAAGATAGTCTAGGACAGGAGTAAGACAATCCACTTAAAATATCTGGATGTAGAAGACAGTCAATTGCTGATTCTAAAGCACGCTTAATCATAACAAAAGTAACTTCCTTTTCCCCAGGTGATTTTGAGACAAACAACAGGTCCCTTGCTGCTGCCTGTTCGGAAATACGAAGCCAGTTTCCATGTCATGTAACAGGAAGGTGTCATCTTTCTGTGGTGTCACTTACTCACTAGCTTGCACCGCCCACACCGCTGCTAGAGAGGACTCAGCTCTTCGATGGAGCAGGTTTTCCCCCAGGCATGGATGCAAACAAGCCAAGGTGCTAAAACATTCAGAGGGAGAGAACTGACATTCAGGCTGCATGCTGCCAGTCTGCTGTGGAACGCTCAGAGCTACCTGCAAACTCATACCTGGAAGCCCAAACTTCCTGAAATGCCTTGTCAGTCTCTGCCCCTTCTGATCCACCCCAGCTATTGCTAAGAATTAGGCTATTTCACAAGGTTTTAAAGTCCCTCAGGACTCTGACATCATAAAGTAGTGAAATCAAGTAAGTAACTGCCAGCAGGGGTTTCCTTTATCTGTCCTCTCTTATGTTAGAGGAGAGCAGCACATTCAATAAGCCCTTAGCCCCAGCTCAGGCAACTTAAAGTACAGGACCAGATGTTTGGGTTCCTGACACTGTCACTTAGGGAGAATTGGATGTTTCAGAAAAGTGGTGCTCCAGACTCACATGCCATAACAGGGATTCACCTACATCCCACTGTTAGTTTGGTATGTGAATGTCTCTAAATACCCATTTCTCCCTAGGATACAGGTGTTGGAATGAGATCTGAGCACTGGATGTCTTCATGCAGCTGGACATGAGACCCTGACTGAGAGATGCCTGACTGAGCACTGAACTTTAGGTTCACTCTCAAGACTTCTTTGGCATATGTGTCAAGCAAGAAGGAGGTCATGCTGTCCCTCCTCAGCTTTAATTAACAGTTTATTCAGCCAGGAAAAATGAAAGATGCCTTACTCAGTTAAAGAACATTTAAAATCATGGTACCCACCTTCCTGCACTATCTGGCTGATCTAGATGAAGGCACTCCCTAAATGCAGTCAGAAAGCAAACACCATGGGGGCAGAAGGAAAACATGACATCACAGCCCCATGGTTAAAACACTTTCATGGATGTGGGAGAGCTCAGTGCGAGGTATCCTTCCAAGAAACATTAAACATCTGAAGTGCCTGGAACTGCATCTAGGTTCACCCAGCTCTCCTCCCTACGGATGTGGTTATTGCAATAGCATAGGCTGTTGAAAAATCAGGACTGAAGCATGCAATTCTGATGAATGATGGCAATAAATTAGTATGTGATGAGTCTTCATCTTTTAAAGGCAGCTCTCTCCACTCATCTGTAGTGCTATGGATCGTCACATTACTTTGAAGAGATGGCAAAATAAAAAACACTGCAAAAGCATTACTGAATACTATTTTCTCCTCTCCTTCAATTTATATTTATCTCTTCATTTTTCCAGTGAAATTCTTCTTATCTGATAATCTCTCTAAAATCTTCTGAACCGATTTTAGAAATTTGACTCAACTGGATGTTGAATTTCGACAAGTTTTTGAGAAAAGGAGTTATGCTTAACATGTGATCCAAAAAGGTAGTCTCAGATATTTCAATTTTAAAAAGATTTACTCTGTAAAAAAACAACCTAGATTTTCTTCAGACATTTTTAGCCTGTCTGTCTTCCCTCAGAGACAGCTGCTCCCTTGTTAGTAGTAGCAGTAGCAAATAAGTGTAAGGCTCATGACTGATGATACACACCACATCTTGCAATAGTCTCCCAGTGAAATGAATCTCTAAGATCAAGTGTGTCATTAAAATCACCTTATAACTTTGAGATTGGAAACCACACATAAGGAGGCAGCATCTCTGAGAGACTAAGAAAGCATAAAATCACCTGGAGCATCTGGTAGAGCCATGCTGCATGGCTGTTCAGCACGGAAGCAGCATCTCAGTTGTGTCGTCCTGATTGAGACACACAGGGAGGTTTATGAAATGCGTTTTTCACTGAGCGTTAAGTTACCAAACGCCACACCAGCAAATCCCAGAATCCATGTGTAAGTAAAATAGATATACTTTACTAATGTATATGCATGAAGGAAGGACACTGTGAAGGATATCATGACTTCCCCGAATGATAAGCTACACACAGAGTGTGCCTCTCGATGGACTGCAGGGAGTCATCAGGGCACAGGAACTGCAGGCAGACTGATAAGAGCATCAAAGGAGGCTCTTACCATTTGCATTAATGTAATTGGCTGTAGCACAGGGATGTAGACAAAAGATAATGATGCCAGTAGTTTGTTATATTCACTCATTGTTCTTCCTTCTCCTCCTGCAATTAGAGCAACTATACACATAATGCAATGCAAAATTGTATTGCCCGAATTCAGTCTACCAGCCCCAGCAGACAGTTTCTGTTTAGTTTACTGTCTTTCAACATGCAGCACAATGCAATATCAGAGGCTTAAGATAGCAATAAACAGCATGGGCTCATTACCAAGATTCATTACCAATTATGCCATCAGCTTTGAGCTCTGTTTTTTCCAAAATGAAACATTTTTTTTCCCTAGCAAGAGAAACATAGCTATTTCTGTGACAGAGTCCTGTTGAAGCATCCAGTTTGTAAACAGGGACAGAATATGTCAGGTCTGTTTAAATCCGGGACTGGATAAAGTCACTCAGGTTTTGCTGGAAGGACGGATTGTCCTGTTATCTGGGACAGCTCCTGTGTTCTGTCAAGATGCAGGAGTGATGACAAAGCGGCTTGGCAACCATCTTGTCAGCAGCAACAACAAGAAGGAAAGAATAGCACAGCTTAGGAACAAGAGAACAAACACACACCGTTTCCACCACTGTGACCTTTTCCTCACCAAGGCAGAGAAAGTGCTGTTATCAGGAAGATATTAGAAGGGACCTTGGAAAAAGAGCGCTGCTTAGCCGACTGGTGGAGATTGTTCTGTCCTCATTTGAAGTGTTCAGGAGAACGTTCTGAAAGTACAAGAAGGAATTCCTAAAAAAAGCATAATAACTGATAACCCACAAAGGATGAGGAAAGGTCTTTAGCTGAAGTGTTGCATTACAAATCCAATTCTATAATTTTAAACAAAGCAAGTGCAAAATAAATTGACATTTTGATCTGCAATAGAAGTGTATTATAGTGGAACACTTTATAACTTAAGGACTGCCACTAATTCTCCACATGAGAGCCAGAAATATCCTTCATTTGCTTATACAACAAAAGAGTCATTATAAAGGCAGACTTTGCTGAAGCTACCATCAAAGCTAAAAACAAATGGAAAAGCTGGGTGCACTTAAGGATAACAACACTAATCATGCTTTCATTGACCTTGAATCAAGGACTAGAGCTGATGCTTCTTCTGGATTTCAAAGGAAAGTGTAAGTACCTGTTCATACAGGAGTACTTATCTCACTGCAGCACAGATGGGCCTCTGTCTGTCCATGTGGGCAGCTCAGAGGTTCCAGTTACTGAATTCCTCACCCTTACAAAATGACAGATTAAAATTCAATAACACACTGAAATTAAGAAAGTGAAAGAAATTACCTGCCCTACTTTAATCTTACAGTAAGATCTATTTCAAAAGGGAAGGTTGCTTTTTTTTTCAGTTTGCCTAGTGTGCATTCTTCAACTGCTTCTGTTTCGCACATCAAAATGCCTTGGATAAGATTTAGTCAGAATCAGTACTATTTAGCAAGGTGCTATTTACCAATTCTTGTTGCCTTGGTAGGTGAGAGAATACAGCTCCTCAATGTGTTTTTTTCAGATACTTTGTTTCCTGCTTCACATTACTTAATTCTGGACGCAAGATAGGGAGAAATAATGAATTTCCCAGTAACTGAGCCCTCAAACACAAAGTGCATCTGTGTCTTAAAGACAGGAGTCTCACTGACCCCATCCAAAGAAATTCAATGTTGGCAATGAGTTACCGCTCCAGAAATACACCTTTCTACCAGGTGAGATTTACATTCCAGCTTGAAAACCAACTCCTGCTAAAGGAACAAAGTTTCTGCTTCAGAAGGGTTTTATATAGAGCTGAACCTGTATGATTACCATTCAAGCATGAAGGCGCAATTCTTATTTCTATCGAATCTGCTTAAGGTATCTCTATGAGAAGTTCCTGGTTCCTTATCCAGAAAAAAACAAGACCTAAATGCAAGTGGGAATTCAGCATCCTGAAAGAAGCAGCCTTTGCCAACTAAATTATTTTCCAAAGTAAAACATTTAAGAAATGAAAATTTTGTCCACATGTGAAAGATCTGAATGCCATGGTGACAATAGTATGAAAGAGATTCATTCTCTATTAAAGACTTTTTGTTTGTCTAGCAGAATCACACTGCACTCTCTGCGTAGTGTGAATCCTCCTGAAACTTAAAAGGGAGTCTTCATGTTATGAGGTGAAGAAAGAGACATTCAGGAAAACATGTTAAAGTAAACATGTAAAAGCTCCAGCTTAACTGGTGTGGCCAGAACTCAAGGATGATTTATTGAGTCTCCACTAACACAACATTTAGAAATCTTAATAAGAGGAGCTAGCAGCCACTAATAGCAGCAATATGCAACTGAGTCCAGAAATCCTGGACTATTTCCAGCTCTGCCACTGACTGGAAGTATGAAATGGTCTGAGTGCCAAGGCAGCATCATTAAGACAGCATCAGTATGAATTACTCATTTTTGCCACTTTAATACAAAGGAAAGATCTCTTTGTAGATTAATAGAAACACTCCTAGCTCATCTTCTGCTTGTCCCCAGAAAGTGGGATTTGTTTTTCCCCACTTCAGAAACAGAGCTTAAATTTTGCAATGTTCATCCTTTCTCCCTCTATCACCATGAGTCACGGTCCACAGCTTTTTGGACTTTAGTATGAGCAATTTAGTTTCCTTATTGCCGTTGGTCTTCAGCGTGAATTGTTATCTCCTAAAAAGTTGTCGAAGCCCACAAGCAGCCATCAGAGTAAAAACAACTTTCAGCTGCAGCAAATGTAGTCTGAACAACTATAGATGGCAAAGTTGAAAGCCTATTTCTTTCTAGGTAATAGCACCACATTCAACCACCTAAAACTGCATGAAGTAAAGAAAAGCAAGGCATTCTACTGCTCGTTCTTTTTCTCCTTTGCATAGATCACCCCAGCCTTTCTCTGGGAGAAGGGAAGGGAGCTTTTGATTATGGTGCACAAGGCAAAATAAATTGTAAAATTTCCTTGGGTTGGCCAACAGGGAAAAAAAAGAGACATTGCACACCGACTGTGTCCTGCCCCCATCTAGCAGTGCCTATTCCAGAGGTAAAACCTGGCAAACCAAATCTTTCAGCTCAAACAGGAAAGCTTCATGCATTTTGGGACAGAGACCAACAGCACAGAATACCTAGTAGATGTGTGCTCTGAGATGTGACCTGTGCCAGAGTTTGACCACAGTGAAAGTAGAGCTGAAGTTTTCAGCTTTGTTAGCAACTGCTGGACATCCCTAGGCCAAACCACACTAAGCTGTCCTCTTTTATACAAAGAAGAAATGGCAACAATTTTAACATAACAGTAGAACATTTTAGCTTAAGGGCTCAGGGAAATACCTTTAAATTACCTGCAGTAGCTTGCCCTCAAATTTTTATAGTCTGACCAAAAAAAACCTCAAACAGGCAGTACAAACACTGGGAAAACAAGTGATGCACATAAAAATCCCTCCAATATCTTTGCAACAGCTTCTTCAAAGGTAACTTTATCACTAAAACATAGATATTATTAACACAGTGTCTCTAGGGACACTGCTAACAGCAAGACTGGGAGACTACTCTCAGGTTATGGAGCTGCTGTACTGGGCATCATATGAGACAAGAAGTATGTGCTTATGTTTAATTTTTAACACAGGAGCTGAGCTGCTCCTGATGTACTCAATTTTCACCATTAAATTCAAGAGAAACAACCAAAGCATGATTTAAATCATTGAGAAATACAACTACTGGTTAAGCACTCAGCAATGAGGGCAGCACATGGAAGTCCAGCTAAAAACAATTGAATGCACAGATCAGCATTGCAGAGAGTCTGCCACTTCTGATATTTTTCCTTCTATATGGCTGGAAAGGAGCAGAGCCAGGTCATAAACAAATTTCAGACACTGGAAATCCTCTGGAGCCAGGAAACTGCCTGCCAGGAGCTTGGTTGTGCTCGCAGAGTTGTCCCAGAGCTGTTCCAGGTTTTGGTTCTCAGATTCCAGCCCTGCAAACACTGGAAGGAGAGCCTCAGCCCACACCATCTCCCCATCAACAGGGGAAATTTAGTTTCCCATAGATTTACTGTTGTGTTCGCTAAGATTTACTTAAGTTGTTGAGTGAAACTTTTGTTTGGCAGTTGGGATATTTATAATCTTTTTCTTCTTTGAGGATTCAAAACGGCAGAGGTCAATCTTTCAGTGTTACCATCTGTCTGAATGGGCACTAATGCATGGTGTCTTGTCCTCCACCTAAATACATTATACTTTATTTGAAATTGCTACTGTATCAGGGCCCTATTTGGTTCAAAATAATGGAAGTTACTAACACTTTGAAAGTTACAGTGAAGAAGAAGGGAAGAGAAAGGAAAGAGCCTGATTTTCTTTGGAAGCCAGATCAAAAGTATCACAAAACTATTCATATTGATATTTTATACTTTATACCACCTCCAGGTCTGTAAGCTGGTCCTCTGAATCCCAAGAGTATCCTTTAAGAATGCCATAGAAATCCATGCTGCTTTGCATTTTTTTCAGCATCTTGTTTCCAATATGCTAATTAGAGGGGAAGCAATTAGAACAAAATTAATTTACCCATCTATACTTGCTGTTCCAAGCTTTCCCCAAATGCTGAAGGAAATTGACAAATACAAAGTCAGCATGTCAAAGAGCTACTTCTAGCCTGTCATACAAGGTGTGAAGAAATACATGGCGTTTGACTGGTTTCTCCTGTGCCTACTGAATTTATGGCTTTAAGCATCAAACTGTCAGAAGGGGTGACTGTCACTGACTGTAAATGGTAATTGCTTCCAACAGCCCATGCAATGATGCTTATATCACTTTAACTAAGGCATGACGTCCAGCCCAGCTGCAGACTAAAAGAAAATCCCCCTGTTTAACAAAACCAAACAACATGGAACTTTAAAAAAAGAAAACAAAATCAAAATTTAAGGACCAAATCCGTGCCTGAATTGTATTTCTGTGTCTGCTGGGGTGGCTTGCTTAATGTGCCCTTTCTCATGAGGTGGGATGTCTGCTGGGTCAGCCAGACACTACAGCCTGGTGGGGTGATATGGGGAAGGCATGGGGTGACTGAAAAGCTCTGTAACCTTCAGGTCACCTTAGTCCCTATCAGAAAGCAGGTCTGGCTAACCTCAGCTTCAAATTTCCACTCCACTCCTGGGACAAATCAACAGATATTCGTCACTGACTACAACCAGTTTGGATTTTATTTCTAGCCTTAGAGACAGAAGCCAGAGGAAATAGCTCAGGTTCAAGGAGAGGTTTGCTGTATCACCACCAGTACTGATGGACTTACAGTTCTTCCAGGGATTTGGTCATCTATGCATTTGATGGCTATATCTCTTCTGCTAAGCACTGAGTAGAAGCAGGAAAAAACCCCATACCTACAGAATCTCACCCAGTGCATTCCTCAATAGTAGATCCTTTACAACTGCACTGGGATAGACAATCATTTTTGTCTCTCCTATTTGACCCCAACTGGGAAAATATACTCTAGATACTATTTACTTACAAGATTGTTGTATGAGACAGAGTCAGAAGCTGACCTACAAGACACAAAACTTTACTATTATTATAATTTCTTTTACTGTATTTGCAAAAGGAAACATGACTGTTTGGATGCCATTTGCTCTCAGCAAAGCTACTTTGGCTGTTCCTCATCTCTGTGTTATGACCCAGCTGCTTGCATGCCGTGCTATTATTTCTTTCAGATCTTTGCCAGGAACTGAAGTTTGATGGATCTACAATTCCCCAATACTTCCCACTCCCCTCTCCCCTTTTTTAAGAGGCAGCCATTATGTTTGATACTTTCCATTATTTTGTTACCTCAGTGACCTCTCAAATATAACTAGCACAGTAAGAAGGGGTTTCAGTCACTTCTTTAAGTGTTCTAGCAGGCCTTCTGACAGCAAATGGGGCTTTTAAGAAAATGGCTCCTATCTACACTGACAGAAGTACCCCTGCTCCAGTGCCCAGAGCACAGGTTGTCAGCCCGAGGGCATGACAGACAATTTTCTGGCAGTTTCATCAATCACTTCTCTCATCACATGAGAGGGTCACCAGAGGTTTGAATGTAACAGAGTCACATAGTTACTCTGAAACAAAAACTCTGAAAATCCAACACCCTGAAACAAAAGCTTTGCTAACATCCTGATGTGGTATATCTAGCTTGAACCACTCTCGTGGAAAACAGTGCAACTTCTTTAGCATGGGCGAAGCCACATTACCATAGGAACACTTAAAACATTTTATTTATGTACAAAACCACAGGTCTCTGTAAATGGTGCTGCATGCTGTCACACAACTGAATACAAGCAAAGAGTCATGTTGATATAAGTCATCATCATCCTTCAAAATAAATACTCAGCAGCTCGAGATCGCAGGTATAAGCCAACCCTAACATGTCTCACAGCCGAAAGCAATAGAGTGACCATAGACTTCCACAATTTTCTAAACACTTCAAAATGGATAGATACATTGTGTCCAATTTCATATCTATAAAAGAAAAATAATAAAACTTCTCAAACTGATTGCGATGAGGTACTTGCAGAAAATTCACACCTAATCTTGCTGTCAGAAGAATAGCAATTTGCCAACTATAATATTTAGGAAATACTCCTCCTACAGCAGAGAAAGTTTAAAAATATTTGTCTCAAAGAGTTCATGAAGTTCTGTACATGCATTTGGGAGTTTGTCCTAGGGGACAGAATTAGATGAAAATATTGTTTTGTACACGAGTTATCATGGGCTCATCTAGAACACCCTAGGTTGATAGCAGCCTAGCTGGTTTCCCTGGTAACTAGAGATAATCAACAAGCAAAGTTTAAGGAAGAGTGCCTGGTACAAAACTGTTTACACAAACAAGAAGCTATTCTGAAAAACTTGCAAAAAGTCATTGAAGAGGAGATTTCAGTATTCCAAGAAACCTCATGTTGCTTTGGCTCTTTGGCAGCCTTGCCTTAATCTACAGAAAAGACAGCTTGGAAACACAAGCCCACTATTAGCAGGTTTAGAATCCCTTCACAGGGATTCATACTGGGGCAAGGGCCTAAATGCATCCCCTTAATTACATATTTAAATACAAGAAAATTCTGTAAGCTTTTTCTCAGCATGCCATTGCTTGCTTGCATTGTACTGCAACTTCCCTTGTAGAAGGAGCCCGCGTTGCCTACACTTGAGCTTCTGATTCTATTCTGGGGTGTAACCACATAAGTACCCAAGACTTTCATCCAATTTAATCTTGAGGCAAGAACCAACTTCCACCTTTACATCACTCTTTTTCCTGAAAGAATGCAACTGTGTTAAAATATCTTGCTTGTAGGACAGATTCTGATATATAATTGAGAGGTTTCCATAAAGAATACTTCTGTTAAGCCCAAATTTCCTCATTTATTTTCATACTTTGAGTTTAAAATATTCCTATTCCTAACCTTAGTGATTAAAATGGCACAATCCACAACAACAGTACTTGTCAGTTATAACACAAAAGCAATAAAACACTCTAGACACTACCCAAAGCCTGTAAATTCAGTTCCGTAGACAGTTCTTCACTACTGATAAATGCTGTTCTTCTGAAAAAAAACCTTGTTAAATGGGTAGTTTTAGGTGAAGGTCCCAAAGGTCAGCCTACTTTGGCAGAGATTATTATAGAATGGACAGTTAAGGTAGACTTACATCCACGTGCAACCATTTAGAGATAGAGCCAAGCCCAGGAGCTCTAAATTGGGAAATGGCACCTGAGGTATTCAGCCGAGTTCCAAATTTCCATCTCCATTTAAGCATACCACTCCTTTGGGAAAACTAATGAACCTCAGAAATAGTAAAGGGTGGAACTGTCAACAGAAGCTATTCTGCTCTGCAGGGTAGACCATTTTCCTACAAAGGCAATGGAAAGAATCCTAATGGTTTCAAGAGGGAACTTGATCGCATTTGCATAATGCATCTGTGTAAGTCTGAAATAACTCCATGGATGTTTACCTCCTCAGCCCAGGCAAGATGCATTGGCTTAAAAAAGTGAAGAAGGTTGCACAGCGTCTGCACAGGCCTTGTCTGTGTAAAGCTTTCTGCAAGTTTATTAGTTTCAGCTGGAGCCTCACATCTGCCTATAATCTATACAAATATATCCAGATCAGATTTTATACACATAGGAAAGGTTTCTTTGGGTGTCTGATGCTTTTTATTTGCAGAAATTATACTGATACCAGGGACTCCCATCCATTTATTTTAGGCTGATCAAACTTAGCCTTTATTTATTTCCTGATGTATGTTTCTATCACTATATTAAAGGTCACACAACAATGTTGATAAATATAATTCAAAATTTCTTTTTTTTCAAGACAGGAGATATGAAAGGCAAAAGTTACTCAGAATATTACAATCTCTATCAAGTAGTTTATTATTAACTTTCTCCTACAAGGCTAAGAATGAACAAGCCATCCTGCAAACCAGAAGGAATTGTAGGTACTTCCCTATCTTTCCACTGACAGTGGTGAAGTGCTGCCAGCTAAAATTTAGTTCTCATTTATGGGTTTGGAGGCCTGTAGCCTCCTGACCCTTTGATGAAATGTTTGTGTATCACCACCAACCACACCACCTGACAGCAGAAAGATAAATAGCTATAAGTGACCAACAGTGAATAAATTAAATGTAAAAGACTTTCAGACATTCTAGAGAAACCCGCCACTCCACTGCTAATCAGAGGATCTAAGAACACTAGTCAATTAATTTACCCTTTAAGGGTAATTTAAATTTAAATTAACAGTGCCTCAGTCAGTCAATACTGTTACTTGATTACAAACACAGAAAATAAATTCGTAAAATAAAGTGGAACAACGGAAAATAAAGGGAAAATGGGAAGGTACTCAGCCAATGTTATAGCCAAAGAAGAGCCTCATCCAGTTTCCCTCCTTGTTTTCTGCAAAGCAAATTGACTGGAGGGAAGGCACATAAACTTCACCAAATACCGACAATGTTTATAAAAATTTTTTTTAGGAAATTCCCATGCAAAAAGGGTTAGGTTACCAAGATGAATCTCATTTCTCTGGAAAAGCTAACACTACCTCAAATATTTAATTAAGAGCACCAGCACAAGACGGAAACATTGTGCAGCATACTCCTTTGGAGCACGGACTTCCCAACTTGTTTCACAATGGGAAGATGAACTGAAGGAGGAAATATTTAACGGAGAGCCAACAATGCAAAAATTTGGGAATAAAAGCAGCCAAGCTGAATTTAAAACAACAGCAAACTTGACACACAGAGAAACCAGCAACAGATTACTGGAACATTTTTTTTGTTTACCTCAACATGATTTTTAAAAGCTTCTTTATTTTTAAACATTCAAACATTACCCCATAGCTAAAGGTATGGTTCTCCA